>NC_057813.1:599249083-599549083 GCF_018294505.1 Triticum aestivum
TTGCATCCCGCATCGCATCCCGCATAGCATATCGTCATTTCATCATATTGCTTGGTCTTGCCCGTGGTTGATTGTATCCTTGTTGCTTGTTTGTCTTGTTGGGTAGAGCCGGGAGAAGAGTTCGCTACCGAGGAGCCCGTTGAGTTTGCTTGTGAGGATCCAGTCAACTCTGACAACTGTGCAGGCAAGATGATCATACCCTCGAAATCACTACTATCTTTGCTATGCTAGTTTGCTCGCTCTTTTGCTTTGCCACTGCTACGATGCCTACCTTTTGCTTGTCAGCCTCCCAATTGCCATGTTGAACCTCTAACCCACCTTTGTCCTAGCAAACCGTTGATTGGCTATGTTACCGCTTTGCTCAGCCCTTCTTATAGCGTTGTTAGCTGCAGGTGAAGATTGGAGCCGTTCCTTGTGGGAACATTCATTTACTTGTTGGGATATCATTATATTGCTATGTTATCTTAATGCATCTATATACTTGGTAAAGGGTGGAAGGCTCGGCCTCTCGCCTAGTGTTCTGTTCCACTCTTGCCGCCCTAGTTTCCGTCATATCGGTGTTATGTTCCTGGATTGTGCGTCCCTTACGCGGTTGGGCTATAATGGGAACCCCTTGATAGTTCGCCTTGATTAAAGCTTTTCCAGCAATGCCCAACATTGGTTTTACCATTTGCCACCTAGCCTCTTTTTCCCTTGGGTTTCCGGAGCCCGAGGGTCATCTTATTTTAACCCCCCCCGGGCCAGTGCTCCTTTGAGTGTTGGTCCGAACCAGGCAGCCTGCGGGGCCACCTCGGGGAAACTTGAGGTTTGGTTTTACTCGTAGCTTGACCTATCCGAGCGTGCCCTGAGAAAGAGATATGTGCAGCTCCTATCGGGATTTGTCGGCACATTCGGGCGGTGTTGCTGGACTTGTTTTAACCTGTCGAATCATCTTGTTGTACCGAGATACCGAGTCTGATCGGTGTGTCTTGGGTGGAGGTCTATTCCTTCGTTGACCGTGAGAGCTTGTTATGGGCTAAGTTGGTACCCCCCTGCAGGGATTGATCTTTCGAAAGCCGTGCCCGCGGTTATGGGCGGATGGGAATTTGTTAATGTCCGGTTGTAGATGACTTGAACTAAACTTAATTAAAATGAATCAACCGTGTGTGTTACCGTGATGGCCCCTTCTCGGCGGAGTCCGGGAAGTGGACACGGTGTTGGAGTTATGCTTGCGCAGGATGTTCCTTTAGCTTCTCACTCGTGCTTCGCCTTCTCTTCTCGCTCTCTTTTGCGTATAAGTTAGCCACCACATATGCTAGTCGCTTGCTGCAGCTCCACATATATTTGCCTTATCCATTCCCATGAGCTTAAATAGTTTTGATCGCGTGGGTGTGAGATTGCTGAGTCCCTGTGGCTCACAGATATTACAACTCCAGATGCAGGTCCAGGTGTTTCTGCTCCAGTTGACGATTACGAGCTTCAGTGGGAGTTCGACGAGGACTCTCAGCGATACTACGTATCTTTTCCGGATGATCAGTAGTGGTGCCTAGTTGGGGTTATCGATTCAGGACCTTGTCGCATGTTGGGGGTCTTTTCTATTTTGGCGCCGTAGTCGGGCCATGAGTGTTTGTTTGATGGATGTTATTTATGTACTCTGATGTGACGTGGCGAGTGTAAGCCAACTATGCTATCTCCCCCTTTTATTATATATTACATGGGATGTTGTAATGATTGCCTGACTTGCGACATTGCTTTCAATGCGGTTATGCCTCTAAGTCGTGCCTCGACACGTGGGAGCTATAGCCGCATCGAGGGCGTTACACCCTTGGCATTAGACCAACTTAGGCCAAAAGCCTAAGCTTGGTGGAGTACGTATTTCTCACCGACTTTACCTTCATGTTCACACACTGTTCTAGTTGTTGGTGCTCATACTCTTTCATTGTATTATCCATGCTAGTTTAATTTATTTTTCTAGCTTTCTTCTTGTGTGTTTGATTAATCTTAAGGAAAACCAAAAAAAATTAGTTAGTTCAATTTCCATGCTTGTAGTAGTAATTAAAATGAAAACCCAAAAAGATTTCTCGTTCTTCTTCTTACTTGTTGGGTGCTTTCCCGTGTAAATAGTTTTATTTTCTTTTCTTTCCTTTGTGGGTCGAGAGTAGAAGACCATATTGAAAATGTTTAGTGGCTCTCATATGCATGATTGTTTATTTAACTTGGAGCCCATATTACTTTGTCTTCTCTCTTGAGTTGAATGCTTGCAGATTCCCGCTTATTCCAACGCACGTGCACTATTATTATTATGCACATCGTTGGTCGTGCAAGTGAAAGGAAATAATGACGATATATGATGGACTGATTGAGATGAGAAAAGCTGGTATGAACTCGACCTCTCTTGTTTTTGTAAATATGATGAGTTCATCATTCCTGATTCAGCTTATTATGAAGTAAACATATTTGCAATGATATTTAGAGATTATAGTTGCTTGTGCCATGCTTGATTAGCTATGAGTTATAATGGTTTACCTTGCGTGCCAACATGCTATTAAAATGAATATGATGTGGTATGATGGGATGGTATCCTCCTTTGAATGAATCGAGTGACTTGACTTGGCGCATGTTCACGCATGTAGTTGAAACAAATCAACATAGCCTTCATGATATTTATGTTCATGGTAGATTATATCCTACTCATGCTTGTACTCGGTGTGAATTAATTTTAATGCATGTTTATGACTGTTGTCGCTCTCTCAGTTGGTCGCTTCCCAGTCTTTTGCTAGCTTCACCTGTACTAAGCGGGAATACTGCTTGTGCATTCAAACTCCTTAAACCCCAAAGTTGTTCCATATGAGTCCACCGTACCTTCCTATATGCGGTATCTACTTGCCGTTCCAAGTAAATTTGTATGTGCCAAACTCCAAACCTTCAAATGAAATTCTATTTTGTATGCTAGAGCAGCTCATGTTTCAACTAGGGCTGCTTGTATCTTCCATGCTAGGATTGTTATTCTCAAGAGGAGTGGACTCCGATCCTCATTGACGAGAAAGGGCCGGTAACCGGGATGCCCAGTCCCATGATCCAAAAAGATCAAAGCAAATCAATATAATTAAACAGAACTCCCCCAGGGCTGTTATTAGTTGGAGGCACTCATTGTTTTGAGCAAGCCATGGATTGATACTTGTTGGTGGTGGGGGAGTATAAACTTTTACCATTCTGTTTGGGAACCGCCTATAATGCATGTAGTATGGAAGATATAGCCATATCATAGTTGTTGCGTTGGCAGTGAAAGTATGCCGCTCAAAATGTTATTCATCTCTATTTTAAAATCGAGCTCTAGCACCTCTACAAATCCCTGCTTCCCTCTGTGAAGGGCCTATCTATTTACTTTTATGTTGAGTCATCACCCTCTTATTAAAAAGCACCCGCTGGAGAGCACACTGTGATTTGCATTCATTACTATTGGTTTATATTGGGTATGACCTGACTGGATCTCTTTTACCATGAATTACAATGTTTAGTCAATCCTTGATCTTTAAATGTGCTGTGCATTTATGTTTAGCGGTCTCAGAAAGGGCTAGCGAGATACCATTTTGTTATATCATATTATGATTGTTTTGAGAAAGTGTTGTCATCCAAGTTTTATTATTATTGCTCGCTAGCTGATTATGCCATTGATATGAGTTGGCAGGACGCGAAGATCGATTGATCAATATGCATATCGAGAGTTGATGGTTGACCGCCGCCCCCCTTGTCCTGCCCCGGCCGGGGCTACATTGCCCTGGCCGGGTATTGCGAAGGAAGGAAACACCTTGTCCGAGTCAGGCGATGCTAATGGATGGATTAAAAAACTCATGGATGCTATCTCTGTTATTGCTGCTTAATGCCCTATTTATACCGATCTAGTTGTGAGACCTGAGTGTTATTGTGAGTGTGGTTAGTTCATAATATTTGCTGAAAACTTGAATGCTTGCTTTACATATTTACAACAACAAGAGCAAATAGAGTTTGGAAAAGTTTTTCTTTATCACTTTTAGTTTATCAACTGAATTGCTTGAGGACAAGCAAAGGTGTATGCTTGGGGGAGTTGATACGTCTCCAACGTATCTACTTTTCCAAACACTTTTGCCCTTGTTTTGGACTCTAACTTGCATGATTTGAATGAAACTAACCCGGACTGACGCTATTTTCAGCAGAACTGCCATGATGTTGTTTATTGTGTAGAAAACAAAAGTTCTCGGAATGACCTCAAAATCCATGGAGATAAGTTTTGGAAAATCTAAAAAATACTGGCAAAATAATCAAGACCAGGGGGCCCACACCCTGTCCACGAGGGTGGGGGGCGCGCCCTCCCCTTGGGCGCGCACGCTGTCTCGTGGGCCCCCCTGATGCTCCACCGACCTCAACTCCAACTCCATATATTCCATTTCGCGGAGAAAAAAATCAAAGAGAAAGTTTCATCGCGTTTTATGATACGGAGCCGCCACCAAGCCCTAATCTCTCTCGGGAGGGCTGATCTGGAGTCCGTTCGGGGCTCCGGAGAGGGGGATTCGTTGCCGTCGTCATCATCAACCATCCTCCATCACCAATTTCATGATGCTCACCGCCATGCGTGAGTAATTCCATCGTAGGCTTGCTGGACGGTGATGGGTTGGATGAGATTTACCATGTAATCAAGTTAGTTTTGTTAGGGTTTGATCCCTAGTATCCACTATGTTCTGAGATTGATGTTGCTATGACTTTGCTATGCTTAATGCTTGTCACTAGGGCCCGAGTGCCATGATTTCAGATCTGAACCTATTATGTTTTCATGAATATATGTGTGTTCTTGATCCTATCTTGCAAGTCTATAGTCACCTATTATGTGTTATGATCCGACAACCCCGAAGTGGCAATAATCGGGATACTTCTCGGTGATGACCGTAGTTTGAGGAGTTCATGTATTCACTATGTGTTAATGCTTTGGTCTGGTTCTTTATTAAAAGGAGGCCTCAATATCCCTTAGTTTCCACTAGGACCCCACTGCCACGGGAGGGTAGGACAAAAGATGTCATGCAAGTTCTTTTCCATAAGCACGTATGACTATATTCGGAATACATGCCTACATTATATTGATGAACTGGAGCTAGTTCTGTGTCACCGTATGTTAGCTATTACATGAGGAATCGCATCCGACATAATCATCCATCACTGATCCAATGCCTACGAGCTTTTCACATATTGTGCTTTGGTTATTTACTTTTCTGTTGCTACTGTTACAACTACTACAAAACTGCTATCTTTACTTTTGTCACTGTTACCACTACTATCATACTACTTTGCTACTAAATACTTCGCTGCAGATACTAACTTATCCAGGTGTGGTTGAATTGACAACTCAACTACTAATACTTAAGAATATTCTTTGGCTCCCCTTGTGTCGAATCAATAAATTTGGGTTGAATACTCTACCCTCGAAAGCTGTTGCGATCCCCTACACTTGTGGGTTATCACATATTATAGTTCATCATGAAGCCTTTATAGCTTGGTGGTAGTAATTGAAGAACTCTGTCGATGACACTATCATCAGGAAGATTAACTCCCAGCTGAGTCAAGTGGTTATGGTACCCAGACATTCTGAGTATGTGTTCACTGACAGAACTATTCTCCTCCATCTTGCAGCTATAGAACTTGTTGGAGACTTCATATCTCTCAACTCGGGAATTTGCTTGAAATATTAACTTCAACTCCTGGAACATCTCATATGCTCCATGAAGTTCAAAACGTCTTTGAAGTCCCGATTCTAAGCCATAAAGCATGGCACACTGAACTATCGATTATTGATCAGCTTTGCTCTGCCAGACGTTCATAATGTCCGGAGTTGCTCCTGTAGCGGGTCTAGCACCTAGCGGTGCTTCTAGGACGTAATTATTCTGTGCAGCAATGAAGATAATCATCAAGTTACGGACCCAGTCCGTGTAATTTCTACCAACATCTTTCAACTTAGCTTTCTCTAGGAACGCATTAAAATTCAAGGGAACGCGCGGGCCATTGATCTACAACAACATAGATATGCAAAAGAACTATCAGGTACTAAGTTCATGATAATTAAAGTTCAATTAATCATATTACTTAAGAACTTGCACTTAGATAGACATCCCTCTAGTCATCTAAATGATCACGTGATCCACATCAACTAAACCATGTCCGGTCATCACGTGAGATTGAGTAGTTTTCAATGGTGAACATCTCTATGTTGATCATATCTACTATCACTACAAAAAAATACACTTCCGTGATGATACGTGTTTGTCACAGTAGGTCACGTTTTCCGTCATGCATGTACATCCATGACAATTTTATGATAGAATCAAGATAGTCATACTTGTGCTGTCGTAGAAGTGTTCCATGACATTACCAAAATTATCATCACGGAAGTGTCCACTTCCATGACGATAAATCGCGCATCATAGAAGTGCTTTCGTCAAGGGTGACCAACACGTGGCATCCACCGTAACAGAACACCATTAAACTATCGGGTCCGGTTGTGGATCCGATAACCCGTTAACAACCCGGACCAATGGGAAATTTCCATGTGTAAAATTCTGATTGGCCGGAGGAAACACGTGTCAGCTCGTCAGTGGGTCAGATAGGCGCCTATGATATGTCGACACATGCGACGGCCCACCATCGGCCCATTTAGCTTACAAAGGCCGGCCTGTTTGACTTGGTCAAAAGTTAGCGGGTTGGCCCATGAAAATCCTGTTAACGGTCTCTTCGCAAATAGCCCATTTTACGGCCCGGTAACTCACGGCCCGTTAGGGCCTACTCGAAATCGTCCCAACAACGTCATGTGGTCCGTCGAATATAACACCAGTCCATTTCACTTTCGGCCCATGTCTGGCCGATGACATCTTTCGGCCCATATGAGGCCTTCGTATCTTTAGGCCCTTTAAAGGCCCACGGTGACTCTAGCCCAAAATGAACAGTAAATTTCTTTGTACCCGTTAACGGACCATGATTCACATGGGCCATTTCCAGCCCGTGTTAGCTTTCGGCCTACTAATGGCCCACACGTTCTTGGGCTCCTTTCCGGCCCTCGATTACTTCCGGCCCGTTACTGGCTTGTTCCCCTAATGGGCCAAATCTGGCCCGTGGCAAGAGTCGGCCCGTTCCTGGCTTGTTAACCCGTTGCACCGTTTCCAGCCCATCCTATATTCTGGCCCATTAACGACCCGTTATGCCTATGACAGAATTAAGCCTTTGCTGTCCTCTGACCTATTAATGGCCCGTTATCGTGCTGGGCCGATACCAATTATGCTCGTTTACAGCCCATGTAGACCCATTTATTCGATGGCCCGAGGCCCACCGATTCTACGACTATGTTGGAGGCCCATTTAAAGACGACCCATAGGAGGCCCATGGATCCTACGACCCGTAGGAGGGTCATGGTTACCACGGTCCGTATATGGCCCATGGTTGTTGCGGCCACTAGCAAACCAAGGAAAAAAAGACTAGGAAATAAATAAGCCCGAAACTAATGCTAGGCTATTAAGGCGATTGCACAGATTACATCCACTGGGCATCAAAGATCGCCACCAGTGCAAATAAGGGAACAACCTACACTATACAAAAATGGCTTGCTGTTTTCTTCAGCCGGTGGATGCATGTTAAGAACAAATTTTGTATCGCAACAAAACAAATTACAACTATAAAGCAAAAGGAAGGTTGGCATAAATGTTAATAGTCTAGCAGATAAAATGCACCACCAGAAGTTCAGAAGCTCAGTTCATTTGACCTAACTGTTACGTTTTCATGATGTATTGTCCGATGGAGCACCATAACCTTCGCCTTCATTTCTCCTAGGCTCCTGAACAACATATCAAATGTTTGATAGTCTGGTTTCAAAACCATGCATATCTTGACGACATCGAACAATGTCTGTCCTTGTTTCACAAAGGGTATCTATTAGGGAACGGACTTTTGTTTGGAGCGCCAATATACCATTGTTTTGAGCTTGCATATCTTGATCATGAGGCAGTTTGGACGAGACTGCCTTAACAACCAACCCAGTATTACACAGGAACGTGCTTTTGGTACTGTTAGTGGACAGGTACTGAGCCACTGCAGCAAGAGCTGAAATTGCGGTTATAGTTGCCTCGCCACCTTCACAAGGTGGCGGTTCCACCATTTTTTCCATAGCTTGCTGAAAAGTTGAGTTTTTTACATTAGTAGTACCACAACAGAAGATATTAAGGAGGCATCAAAACCAAACAAAATAGCTTTGGTCTAATACAGAAATTATTCTGGTGAACCCATGTAAAATATTAGTTGTATTTTACTGCAAAGTACATAATAAAACCAGGTTCCAAACATATGACCATGTACCATGGCTAATGTATTGTCTATTTCTTCACATTGTATTGACAGCTAAGGATAAAGAGACAAAATTTATAATACGGTAAGCATAATATGACATCATTCATATCACAAAACAACTGAGAACAGACAAACATGCAATTGTAATGTTGTGTGGGCAAGTCCAACACGGAACTAGATTACAGGTCAAGATCAAAGGAACATCAGTCCTCTCTTTTAAAACTTGTAAGGTCCAATGATAGGCTAAGACAATTGTGTATAAAATTTAAAAGAGTAATAGACATTGGCTGCAAACCATGTAGTTCAAGGCACGAGTCAGATTAAGTAGTAGTTAAAAGGCATGAAGATTAAGGACTTACAACAACGGCTTTGACTGGCGTAGTCATGCCCTTCGTATTGCTGGTGTGACAGTCCTTGAAGATTTCCACAACATTTGGTTCAGGTACTTTTTGGTCCTTAAGGGCTTTCCTCTGCATTTGGAACAAGTCAATATAGATATGATAATATGGTACACCAAAAAGAGTGAAACAACAGCTAATTACAAGAGCCTCGCAGTGTGCAATATAGCTACGAGATCTTGTCGTCTGTTGGAATTTCACTTTCGTACGGTTGGCCTTGTTCTTTGAACAGTTCACCTGCAAGAAGATAGATTTGTGTGGCACATGTGTAAATAGGACTTCAACATGTGATCTGATCACATATATATAATGTACCTGATACTTCGGATCGGACGAGTGTTTAACGAGGCCTCTCCAGTCTTCATCCGATATATTTTCCACTGGAGATGTTTGGGCAAGTTCACTATTAGCCTTGCCTTCAAAGTGAGTTTTCCTGAAGTTATACCGATATTGTCGCAGAGCAGACTTGAAAACATGGGTGCAAGATTGTCTGGTTGCATCATCTTGGCTATCCAACTTGAACCTCATCTGTTGAAAGTTATGGGAGTCTCATTATCAGCAACCTAGAAAGTATTGGACAGAGCAAGACGATATTACAAGTTTCCATACATAACCATACTTACAGATAAATGGTTGAGGAAGGTGTTGAACTGGGTTTCATCTTTGTCATTCCTGTACTGAATCCATGTTGGGAGGATACGTACATGACACCTAACAGCAACCGCTGCCTCTGATACTAACTCTTGGCTGACTCTGTAGCATCACATGGCCTTTTTAAACCTGCCTCAAAACGGATCTCCATTCTTCCTCCTCTAGATTTAGTTAACCTATCGAGCATTATCCCTGATGTTTGTTTCCTCTTGCGCCTAGGTGCTAGTCCAACAACAAACATAGGAAGTGTTAGTGTACATCAAATTGTGAGACTACAGATAAAGAAGCATGCAACTGTAACTTGACTCCAACAACTACCTTCTTGCTCTTGAAGCTCACAAAGTTCATCTGATCTTGCCAACTCATCTTGTGTCAAGAGTGCTTCAGAAGTAGTGTCAGGTGGCAAGGGATCTTGGGAACGTGGTGCTAGCTGAGTTGACCAACGAGTAAATCCTGCAGCTGGTGGTACTGTGTAAGGTGTTGCAACAACTAGGGTTGTCTCTACTTGTTTGGTGGCAGCTATTTGTTTCTGTTTGGCTTGTTCTGCAGCTCATGTAGCACGGGATACCCTGTCGGTACAATTTTCCGCTGGACTTTGATCTTCTATTGCACCATCAATACTAGCAGAATCTGCAGTATTCTTCCCCTTCCCTTTCCCTGACTTTCTGTGTTGATTCCTCTTTCTCTGTGCCATGTTAAGTCAAGCCCACAAGAAAAACGAATAACAATTTAGTTCTTCAGAACAAATTGATGCGTGATACAGATGAACTGAACTTTGATGTTAGACAACCACATGATAGGAGGATGTAATATGTACGAAAAATAGGACGACATGAGATAACCAGAACTATGATGTGTAAACTAAGAAGAAGACATTTCACTAAATTAGAAGCAATGCAATGGAAGGCAGAAACCATATGAAAGATGCTACAAATATCACTCTGCCAAGTTAATAGTGTCTCATCATAAATGCCGTTTAAACAAATGTGAAGCAGTACAAGAAATAAATCATATGCAAGATGCAAACAACATCACACTACCAAGTTAAAGGTCTCTCGTCATTAGTGCCATTGCATATTCACAACATTGCATATTCACAGCTTATGATGTGTAAACTAAGGAGAAGGCATTTCAAAAAATTAGAAGCAATGAAAGCTAGACACCATATGAAAGATGCAATGAATATCACTCTACCAAGTTAAACTGTCTCGTCATAAGTGCCATTTTAACAAATTAGAAGTAGTACAAGCTAGAAAAGAATGCGGGATGTAACCTATATCACACTCCCAAGTCAAACGTGTCTTATGATAAGTGATTGTTGCAGGTTACACAACAGTAGTACTTTGATGTAAGAACATGGTGTGATAGACAGATATTGTATGTTCTAGAAATAGGAACACGTGTCGTATTCACAAGTATAATGTGTAAAGTAAGCAGGTGAAATTCAATAATATTAGAAGCAATACAATAGACATCATACATAACATGCAACGACATATAACAATGCCAAGTTAGAGGGAGCACCTGTGATGGTGCACTAGGGGAGACGTGCTCATCATCAACACAACTACGTTGAGTGTCTATGCATGTGTTGTCTTGGAAATCATCTTGGGGGGATGGAGGAGTAGAATCTGTAGAGGCCCTCGGTTTGGAAGGAGCACCATCATCTACTACCTTGCTAACTTCCTTCCGCTTTATTGATTTTGAATTGTCAAGTAAAACCGACAAGAAAAAGCAATAAAATTCACTCTTCAGAACTCATTTGTGCATGATACTGACAATCACTACTTTCATGTAAGGCAAACACATGATTCCAGGATGAAATAATATGAAAAACAGGACGACATGGCATATTCACAACTGTTTGTGTAAACTAAGCAAAAACCATTTCAACAAATAAGAAGCAATGAAAGCTAGACACCACATGAAAGATGCAACCAATATGACTCTACCAAGTTAAAAGCGCCCCATCATAAATGGCATTTCAACATATTAGAAGCAGTGCATGCTATAAATCATATGAAAGATGCAACTAATAGCACACTGCATATACTAAAGGTGTCTCGTCATATTGATTTATGAGGGATACAAAAGCACAATAGTTTTATGTAAGGACATGCTTAATAGACATATGTACTATGTACTAAAAACAAGAAGGCATGTCACATTAACAGGTATAATGTATAAACTGAGCAGAATAGCACATGCAATTTAACCAGATTGGAAGAATTACAATCTAGACACCATATGCAACATGCAACCACATATCACGCTGCCAAGTTAGAGAAGCACCTGCGATGCTAGTGTAGGGGAAATGCGGTAATCAACTGTAGAGCTACGTTCTCTATCTTCATCTAGCCTTGCTGTTTCTTGAGAATCATGTGGGGAGGCTGACACTGCAATCTTTAAATGATGATCTTTTCTCATAGTAGTCCACTTGCCCGACTGCCTCATCATAAGTGATTGATGAGGGATACACAAGAACATTAGTTTGATGTAAGAACATGGTTAATAGACAGATGTACTAGTATGTACCAAAAATAGGAAGGCATGTCATATTCAAAGGTATAGTGTGTAGGCTAAGCAGATGCAATTTAACCAAATTGGAAGCAACACAAGCTAGACATCCGGCTGAAGTGGTGACCATGATTATCTAGGACCTAAGAGCCTAGTGGGAGGCGGGCTGCTTCGCCACCATCGTGGCTTTTTAATTGGCTTCCAGGTGATGCATGTCTGTGCTGGGCTTGTCACTGGCTCAACCAGTGCCCTGACTAGCTATTTGTCTTTTGGTGCTCCCGGGATGGTGGTTCATGTAAAAAATATCTTTCCTTATCTTAATAAAGACCGACTTTGGCCTTTTGAATACAAGCTAGACACCATATGCAACATGCAACCACATATGCCACCGTGAAGTTAAAGCAGGCACCTGGGATGGTGGTTCATGGCAAGCGAGATCATCAACTGCAGAGCTACGTACCCTGTCTCCATCTGCTGACACTACACCCTTTAAAGTCTTGAAACGTGTCTGGCCTAGCCGCATACCACGCTGGAGCAACTTCTCTCTACTCTTTTCTGCTTCTGTCAAGGCAGGGTCTGAAATACCCTTGCATAAAAACGCAATAGTGAGAGTATGGGTGAAGTGTGTGCAGAACTAGTGCACTATAAAAGTAGCAGATAGCAGGTGGCTAAAAAATAAATGATAGGAGACATATGATAGCTCTACAACATTGTATGGCAAACAAAATTAGATTCTACTCCGTATGATTTTGTAATATATGAGCACAGAAAATGCAGGTACTCCTCCAGCACACCACAACATGTGGTCCTATCAAGATAACAGTCAACTGAAAATAAATAGGTCAGTCGATTTTTTTATGAACCGTCCGATCTATAAGGAACGGGCAGATGGCCTTCGTCTACCTCCCGCCAGTCACTACTCACGATCTTTCTCGAACCACCAGCAACCAGCGGCTCAGACCCCTGCCTCCTCCGCCCCGTCCTCCCCTCGACCTCACACCACCGCCGTGCTTGGCAGCACCCCCAGGCCATCCCTTTAACATCGGCCGACCTCTAGATCGGGCGCCAGCGGCTCTAGGCCCCACATGACCCTAAGATAAACACCGAGGTGCTGCTTCCCTGGCATAATAGGCAGACTAGCGCCTGTTACACCGGGGAATGCTTCCGTTAATTGGGAATCAACTGACCAGGAATTGAAATCCAGGGGGGCGACGGACCTCTAGCTAAAGTGAAATACTATATAGGAGAAACCTTGTGCATCGCGAGTAACTAGGAGCATCTAGTATCAAGAAGAAGCGATCAACTAGTGTCTTCTGTGGGATGAATACAGTGCAAGCAGACACGTAAGATTTGCACGAATAAGGGAAGAGGAGTACCATTTTCGGTTGCCGGTGTGGTCGCCTCCACATGTCGCGCCGATCTTCTTCTTTTTGCCGGGGAAAACGATGTATTGGAGGAGGGTGCAGGCTTGGACGAACCCATGGCCAAATTGTTGACTGTGTTGCTGTGGTCGTATGTCGGCGGAGGGGAAGCAGATTCGAGGCGGCGAAGGACGGCGTAGCAGGAACAGCTCCGGTGCGGTGGATGGTGGCGAAGTTGGAGCGACAGCGGTGAGGTGCAGGACGGCGTGGTTGAACTGGCTTAGGTACAGACGGCTCAGCCTCGTCTTCAACTACTAGCCGTGGAGGGTGTTGCGGTTGAGGTTGCAGTGGATGACGACGTCGGGGTATCGGCTCCGGCATGATGGAGGAGGGCGGTAGTTGATGGGTGGGATGGGGTGGCGGACGGAGGACGCCGGGGTTTTGTGGCCGGTGGAGAGGTAGTTTTGGCACCCACGGAGTACGAATGGGGAATCAGACGGGGGCGGGGGGAGCTAGGAGCAACTCTGGCAGACCCCGCATCCCTCCCCGACCCGTAAAATAACCGCCAAAATGCGGGACGGGGTCGAAAAAGCATCCCGTTCAAAACACGCGTCCCGCCCCGGCCCACAAAAAAATTTGTGGGGCGCGGCAAATTCTCCGCCCCAACCCGGGAAAACGCGGGTTTCCCCCCGCGGCTGCAGTGCCCTGCATATAAGCGGAAGCGGTTGGTGGGGGGGGACATTTCATCCCACGCTTTCTCCCACCAACCACCCCTCCTCCCCCCTCGCGTCGCTGCCGGCCGCCGCCCAAGATTCCGGTGAGAGCATCCGGTAGGAGCACGCCAGAAGGCATCCATGCGCACGAGGCCTCCCTTCCCTTCCTCCCTGCATCGGCGGACCGCCGGATTTGCAGATCTGCGGCACTTCATCACTGGCTGCCGGATTTGTATTTTTCCCGGCCGCCAGTTGCTACCCCAGGCGATGGAGTGGTCGGGGAGCCTCTCTCGCAGCCCAGGTAAGGGCACATCACCGCATGCAGGCGCGGGTTCGTCCGCCCGCCGCCGCCGAAGGTTTGCGGGCATGGACTCGTCCGACCATCCACCGGGCTCGGTGCTCGCGCAACGTCTTTGTGGCCTACCGATGCCGCTCATACAGTGTGATGACTGCCCGCACCAAGTGCCGCGTCTCACTTCGGGCACGCCGAAGCACCCCGGATGGGTGTTCTACAAATGCGAAAACGACGGGGTACGTGCACTTGCGGTAGCTCATTCTTAAGTTCAAGTACCGTAGCTCACTTCGAGATTGCTCAATCTTTTGTGTAGGATGATGGATGCTCATTTTGGTTTTGGGAAGGCCAATACATTGATTTTTTGATAGAAAGAAACTTAATAGATGTTAGTGCACTCCTTAGTACAATCGAAGGCAATGATGCGGCTGCATGTGCAACTAGAGGGGAAGCAACATCGAATTCTTTGAAACCAAAGATGAAGAATGAAGAAAGCATCAAATATGAACAAAACAAGATAAAAAATCCACAGATCAACAATGACTGCATGGAGAAGATATTGCTTCAACTAGTGGGAGCAGTTATGGAAGTTGGAAATCTTCTGAAATGCGTTCTTATGGTTCTTGTTTTCTTTGGTTTTGCTATTCTAGCCAAGATTTGGTGATATATTTTGTATCTAATGTTGTTGCAAAAGCAAATAAAAGCATTATGATAGATCAATCTAAGTTTTACGGGCCGGGACGAGCTGCGCTAGATTAGAACCCGCATAAGCCGACCCGTAAAAAGTATATTCTGTGAATATGCTTTTTTATGGGTCCATTATGCGGGGTCTGCATCTGTGCCAGCCCGCGCCGGCCCCCAAAAGTTGTTTTGCACGAACTGCAAATGAGTTATGCGGGTTGGCGGGATGCGGGGTCTGCTAGAGTTGCTCTAAGGGAGAACCATGTTTTGGTCTGGGACGCGCTTGTTTTTGGCTTTTTTGAACAGATGGGACGCGCTTGTTTGAAATTTGGGGAAAGTGCAAATACCCCCTCTTAAATTTTGGACCTACTGCAGGTCGGGGTAGGATGGTAATCCCAGGTGTCCCAAATAGTGGGCGGGAGCGATTTCGGCCGCGCGCATGTGTGCTTAGGTGGCCATTGTGTATGAATGCTTTTCGGAGGTGGTTGCGTGGCGTCTATATGAAGCTACAAACCTACCCCGGTTTAGACCTTTGGATGTCGGGCCGGTAGGTTTCACGGGTCGGAGTTAGAAAAATAATTTCCTTCTACTACCAAACATTGGTCTCACGCGGTTTCGGGCGAGTAGATGCTCTTTTGGCGCTTCGTTCGGAATTTTAAACAGAAGCATTCACGTTTAGAGTACTCCTGAACTTTGAGGATTGACCTAAATAAAAAACGTTACATTTGACCTTGTATGTTTGAAAACCTCATTAAATTATCCGCTTCTTTTTGAATTTTTTACACTTGAAAATCCTATAACTAAGATTATTTTGGAATGGAGGAGCTAAATTTGAATCTATTTTGTACACGACCCTATATGCTATTATGTACAAAATCAGAGCAAAGATTGGTGCCCCCATAACTTAGGTATGATTTACAAATGCCATGATATCGAATTCAAATAATAGAATGGACTTCATGTTGAATTCGATTTTTTAAACCACCTTATGTTGAATTCAAATGTATGTTAGTTCATAGCTAGCTATTTATAATATTCATTGTGTAACTTTCATATGTATAATGTGCTTTACACACAACATGAACTATACTCACGTTTATATTCGATCGCTAAAGGGATGCATTGTCTGGAGTTCAAAGTACTAACTATGTGCATCAATTATGTCGGATAATAACATAGACATGCTCAAATTCGATAGAATCTAGATGTCTGATGGATCAATGACCGTTCCTTACATGAATTGCAAATATCATGATCCCATCCTAATATTTGGATACAATTTATATCTTTAATCAATGTGTACATCAATCTTTTACGTGTAGTTTCACTCTCCATCGGTGGTTTCTCACACATGCTCACTCTCTCTCTCTCTCGAGGTGTCTTTCTCGCAGACATGCTCTCAATATAACCCTCCCTCCCTCTCATAACCATGTGCGACTGTTTTCACTAACCTTTATCACAAGAACTCTTCCTCTCACAAGAATACACACGCACAATCCCCATCAACCCTTTCTATATACATAGACCTGCCTGCATGTCTCCTATACGCACATTATCTTTAGGCATGTCTCTCACGCATTGTCTCACACCTCCCTTCCTAATCGACGAGTATGATTCTAGCAGAGCATTCTGTAGGATGCCCCTTAAAGTTAGGTTGGATGAATAGTAATATCAGAGATAAGGATTTACCTTAGTCCGATAACCCAGGGTTACAAATCCTAGCCGGCTTTGTTAGTGGACACAGAGTCGTTCACAATTCTGCTATGGTTGTCTTGTACGACAAGTCATCTCCATGGGTCTCCCTAAATGCATCACGTGTCGACCAATGTGGCACAGGACGGAACCGAACCAAGGGCCTCACCTCTGCCCCCAGGTCTCATTATCTTCTCACACCCACACATACCAACACAGACACCACACACAAAAAATCTCCTCGTGCCTCTATACCCGACCCCCTTGCATATACACACTCAAGGGAATCTCTCGCCGTGACATCATATTAGTCTCTCTCTCTCTCTCTCTAGACCTCCCAAATTTCTCGTGCTATCTCTCCCACGTCCCCCGCCGGCCCCTCTATCCATGCCTCTCTCGAATATGTAATACACACACATACCTCTATAGGCCCTGCCAAATACATCAACTACACATTCACACATGTTAAATCACGTACCCCATTGATCTAAAAAGCCCTCTCTTCACGTTTATTTCACATACAACATTCCTTTTGAATAAAGTGTGACCAAAAAATTATTTTAGAATTTCTACATATATACAACATTACAAAGTTATATGGAGGAGTATGAACATTAATTTGCATTAGATGGTGCCCACAATGATATTTATTCCGCACTTTGAATTTCTATATTTTTATACTATATATAAAATTAGTCATAATAAAGAGAAACAAAGAGCATCTCTCTCCCCATCGCATACACCCCCTCTACGCCCCTTTCACGTACACACACAAACTATCTCCAGGTCCTCTAAAAGTAAGCCCCCAGCACATTCATGCATGTTTCATCTTTCTCTCGCGATATATACAGTGACGATCATTGTATTTGGAGCGAAAGCATGATAGGTACATTGGACTTCAGAATCCACTCATTACAGTCACCATTTACGTTTTGTGGTTATTATACAGTCAGGGGCTCATCGTACAGCTCTGCATTTGCTCAAGACACGACTAGTTGACCAGTTAAACGCTCCACGTTGCACCTCTAGTGTTGCATCACATTATCTCACTACCATTGGGCCCGCCTGTCAGCTTGTATCTACTCTTCTACACTCTTATAAAAAACAGAGTTGGTGATGATGGTGTGCCTGCCATGCTGCAACATAGGCCGTCCAATTTATATCTGAGGGATAGGAAGGAAACTATGGCAATTTTGCAAAAAGGTACCCACACACCTCTCCACATTTGCAAATAAGGCCTTCCCTCGTTCATCCTTTTCTCTCACAAGATAAAATAGTCATACAAATGCATCTTGATGTTGCGTGCAACGCACGGGCATCTTGCTAGTAAGAATGAAAACAAATGGCAAAAAAATATTGGACGGTGGTTCGAAGTCATGACCGCGGGCACAACGGACAAGGTGGCCTTGTATTGGTATGCTGAGTCATTTGTTTTAACACACAGGAGTTGGTGTGGTGATTGTACACACACGCACGCATGCACATGAACTGCATGCACGCAACACTCACACGAACACATGCAGCCACGCACGCACACAACACTCACACGTACACACGTAGCCACACACGCACACAACACTCACACGCAGACACGCACACATGCATGCACACACCACACGACCAACACACTCTCTCATGCTCAAGTGCTCAACCTACACGTGCTTGCACACACATCAGGCCCTGACAGACACATACACAACCAGGTGATTCCCGCACACGGGTTGGAGTCTTGTCGCACCTGGATAAATTTGTGTTTATTTGACCTTTTTCCTATGTGAACTGACATGTGGGACCCAGAAGGAACATGGTCAGTTTAACTAGTCAACATGGTGCCACACAGACTATTTGGCCGGTCAACAGAGTGCAATCCGATGCTGAACGGTGAGCAAGTGACCGTATAATCACTGCAAAATGTATATAGTGACTGTAATGAGCGTATTCTGAAGTTTGGTGAATGTATTACGCTTTTCTCTCTGTAGGCCCTCCAAAACTACATCTCTACACGTTCTCGCATGTTCATCTAACAACTATGCAATATAGCACTACTACTACACTCTAACACAATAAATCATATGTGTTTTTAGTTTTACTAGATATCATATTGTTACTTAATTATTCAGTGTGCATACATTACAATTGCCTTGGAAATGTATGACCAGTATCATCTACTGCACGGGAAAAATCCCGCCCTTTCCTATTTAATCGGGTTTGTATCGATGGATCGTGCAAAACATCAAAACTATAGTACTATACAGTACAAGTGACAGTTCACGGGGCCGCCGTGTCGTGTACTCCTCTGTCGTAAGAGTGGAGCGCTCGTTTTCATAAATGTTCTAGTCCCGTTCGCCAACATGTGGGACTTCATGCTACCGGGTCCACGTGCCATACCGAGATACAGTGCAGAGAAGTAGGGGTGAAGCACCCCAGTCATGGCACCGGCGTAGTAACGAGCAATGAGGCATCAAATCACAAAGCTGCACCTTTCTCGCAGTTAAGTTGGAGGATCGAAGTAATAATGCGAAAAAAAAGAAGTTGGAGGGACGAAGCAACCATCATTTCACTCATTGCTGAATCCGCTTCTCCCTCATCTTCTTCAAGTTAACCACATGTTGCTTCTACCATTGTTCTGCCTCATGTGGGACGTGGAACGGCTTGGTAAAGCAGTGACACGTGGGACCGCATGTTAGAAAACCACCAGACCAACGTCCTCTAAAAATAAGAAACCTCCCCCGCCATCCGTGCGGGAAAGTCACCTCCTTTTTACTAATCTTGATTCTATAATTTTTTAGATCAATATAATTGAGATTTGTATAGATAGCACGCAGGAGCAAAACTAAGTGATACGGTTAAGGGCATCCACAATGTGTAGCCAAATGTGAAAATAGCTTTTGGCATCGATGGGAACCATTGTGGACGGTGCTGCCAAAGCCAAAAAGATGGAACCGAAGCTCCTTGATTGATTGATTGAAGGAATAGAAAAATGCAACGTCTCTCCTCTTGCTCCTGTGCTTGGACGTATGTACAGTATAGAGCACCGAGTCTACTCCCCTGTCCCTTCTATCACAAATCACAAAGCATTGAGGCGTCAAATCACAAAGCACGGACGAAGCAACCATCATTTCACTCTTCGTTGACTCCGCTTCTTCATTGTCTTCTTCGACAAACCACCTCACCGCACTAAGCTGGACGGACGACGCTATTGTGGAGTACTAGTAGTACTAGTACATTTACGTGTCCTTTGGTTCAACAGACTTCCTGGATGCAAATAAGGCGGTTGTCTCGGCTTGCAGGCGGCACTTGCGTCCGGTGGTCTCCCTCAATGGTGTTCTCCGTCGAATGCACTTCATCAAACCACAACGTTCGAGATATCGTCGACATCACCGCAATGGGGAAGGACGTCAAATAGTTACTACCTCCATTTTTTGTACACAAGGCCAGCATATCAAAATTACAATTTGCAAAAGGCCACTAACACTAATCGAGGCAAAATTGATGGGATTTGCCTCGTACTAGCAACCAAGGACATTAATATACCCTTGCATGCATGCGGAAGTGAGAAGGTTTGTTTGCATGGCGCTGCATTGATCAAGCGATGAGGAGTGAGATGGTTAGCTCTTTGGGATTTGGAGAAAAAAATACGCATTAATTGACACGTCAAACGAGGATTTGTATCAATTAATCCCGCAAAGGAAAACCCCGCCTTTCTTTATTAACACCAGTACTCCTAGTACGTACGTACTTATCCTGTTTGGGTCTAGGCCTTGCATTGCCATACTTCGCTACACATTTTTCTATGCTTGCCTAAAGTTTTCAAAATTAAAAGGAGGTACACTTGCGCACGGCTGTCGCGGTCGCACCGCACCCTCACACGGTCGCTCCGCACCCTCACACAGTCGGTCCTGCACGCCGCAAACCCAACCAAGGGAACGCACCCTCACTGACACGTGCTACCGCATGTGAACAAACCAAACTCAACCATCCTACCGTTAACACATAATTTTCGTTCATACAGTATGTTTATCCAACCGCATGTTGGGGAGGATCCGTACGGCCCGTGCGGTGGTCTGTTGGGGAAGAAGAAGAGGTGAGGAAGAAGGGTTAGGAGACGCAGGATATTCATCCAACAGCCTGAAATGGTAGAGTGACCCAAATAATGAAAGTCAGGCGACTTGCATAACAATATATGTTTTTACATAGCAAAAGATCCTAAAAACAACAACATAAAGAAAAACTATCACTGCTCGCGGAACAAGACGGCCTCATCGTCTTTGGCTGGCGGCGCGAACCAGCCGTAGCTGCCGACGTGTGTCTCCGCACCACGGTTGTCCTCGGCCTCTAGCTACTCATTCACGCGGAGCGTGCGGGCGCTCTAAACGGACGAGAGCACCGCCCGATTCAAGTCGAGCACGTCCGGTTCCGCCTGCAGGAGGGCCTCGATGGCAGCGGCATCCGCTTGCTCCGCGTCGAGTTGAGCCTCCGTCACCCGGTTCAAGTCGAGGATGTCCGGTTACGCCTACAGGAGGGCCTCGATGGCAGCGGCATTTGCGTGCTCCGCATCGAGTTGAGCCTCCGCCGTCCGGTTCAAGTCAAGGACGTCCGGTTCTGCCTGCAGGAGGGCCTCGATGGCAGCAGCATCCGCGTGCTCCGCCTCAAGTTGAGCCTCCGCCGCCCGGTTCACATCCATGACATCCGATTCCGCCTGCAAGAGAGCCTCAATGGCAGCAGAATGCACGTGCTCCATGTCGAGTTGATCCTCTCCCTCCCGGTCCTCCTTTAGTATCGCCAGGTTGAACCGTTGGTCCGCCTGCACCATGGGGGACACAGACGCTGGCATGAAGTCGATGTCCATTGTCTCATACCCATCGGGGGCCTTCTGCGCCGAGACCTCCGCCATGAACATTGGATTGGCTTCTTCCTCCTCGTATCTTGGCCAGAGAACTCGGGGATTGGACTGCCGCAAAGCGAGCTTGGGAACGGAGGTCTGTGGCGCTGACCGCCGCCATGATTTCTGCGTGGTGCTCCGGTGTCAGCATCTTGTAGTACATGATCTTGCGGCGCACCATGGCTTTCCGCCGAACTAGGGGACGCTTGATGCGGGCTAGGAGATCGAAAGGTGGGGGGATGGGCTGGAGAGGAGGTGTGGTTTTGGGGCAGTGGCTGGCGTATGCCGAGCAGCGAAGGTTCTGGTGTGAATAGTGGTTTCGGTGACGACCGGTCAATCCATTTTGACTGTACATCGCTCTTGTCATGTTCGCGTTGCACCCCGGCACGCTGGACGCTCCACGCCGCTCACCGAATGGAACGCGCTTCGTCTTGCGTTTTCGCTCGCTTGTGGGACCATAGTTGAGAGTGAACCGACGTCCCTCCCCCTCCCCCGCCCGCATCGTTTATACTACCACTCCCTTCGTTTTATGCGGAGTAAATAAAAACAGAGGGAGTATACTACGTATGAGGATCCCCTGACGTGGCCGAACCCATTGAGTAACTGACATGCGGGGCCTAGCAAGCATGGGGTCCGCCATTAAGTGAACGAAAGGGAGGGTAAGGCAGGGATACCTATGTCAGAGGATCCACTTCCACTACTACTCCCTCCTTCCATCTACAGGGCTTAATGCGTTTTTCGAGGCTAATTTTGACCAAATGTTAGAGCAATAATATATGACATGCAACTTACACAAAGCATACAGTCAAATTCGTATGTGAAAGAAGCTTCCAATGATATAATTTTCACATTATACATCTCATGCACTATTAATCTTGTCAATAGTCAAAGGCGGTTTTGAAAAACACATTAGAGCATGTTTAATAATATAGCCAGCCGATGGCTATAAGGAACTGCCATGTCATCTATAGCCATCATCTATATGCACTCGTACAGTAGTGTGGGCTATTTCCCGCAAAAATATATATTAGGTTGGCTATTGTATTAGTAATTATTTCCATCTCCTCTCTATGTCTTCCTTCATATTTATTGTATTTAACTAAGAATGCGTATATAGCTAGGCTCTTGCATGAGAGCTCAATCCCTTTACTTTTTCACATCTCTCTCCTCCACATAGGCCCTATATAAATGGAAGGAGGGAGTACTATGAGCACTGCATACTATACTACATATGTTGTTAGTACTCCACTAGTACTATTGTTTTAACAACTTTAGCTGATTGATCTACGAATGGAGGGATTCAAGCTTATTTTTGTTAACCGAGATGCAAACGACTAACAAACTGGATTCGAAGCCACCTGTCGTAATAGTACCTGCGGGTTCTTTCTGTGGTGCCTTCAAATCCAATAGCTAGCTGCCCAACGGCCAATGCCACAGGAAAAATCTCCATTTTCCAACTTATACAACTCTTTGGGGTCCAAAGGTACTTGCCAGACAGGGAGCTTAAAAAAGTTACTATTGGACTGGCTATACGTCGCGAAATCCTAGTAGGAAGAGCATGCGTGAGGACAAGCACATTCACGTGGTTGAAAACAAATTGGAAACCATGTCTGTTTGAATACAAATCTAGGAGTACGTACGAATCTAACAATATTGATTGGGCGTTGTTGAATGTTGATACTTTTTTCTTTAAGTTTGATCAAAGTACAGATACTTTGACTACACATAAAACTTATATGTAAACTACTAGAAAGGATCGGAGGGAGTATATTGTATGTTCAAGAGTGAAACGAACATTGAATACCATTTATAAATGATTTGTGGATTCTATGATCACCAGTTAAAAATTTTGAATCCGCCTTACGTATCACACATGCACCCACTTGTTCTCTCTCTATTTCATCTCGGGGTCCAGAGATCGATTGAAAGAGGACAAGGGTGGGTACAATACGTTCGTTTCACTTATGAATGTACAATATACTCCCTCTGATCCCCACAGACCCCCTCCCCCCTGCCGATGGTCATTTCTATCATAGAAATAGACCAAACCTTTATCTCCTTGCACGACATGCAAATTGATCTCTCAACATCAATTGATCTCGTCAAGATGTGTCAGGGCATGAACCAAATGGGATGTCAAAACTAAGATGGGAAGCGACACGTAGTGGAGGCAAAGTGAAACTTTAAATGAACCGTTTGTTAGTATGCATGTCGGAAAAATTACAACATTGGAAATAGAAGCATGGTCTAAGCCCACATGCGAATGATACTCGGCGGAATGTTCAAATGAGGCATGCGGGAGCGACACGCTCATCGTCGCTTTACATGGTGGGTTTTAGTGTGCCGAGGGTGCAATTAGTGCTATGGCACGACCAGCAAATCAACACCCGACTCGTCGAGGATACACGGGGCTCCGAAGTGCGCGCGCACCACGACACGTCCGCGGAGTGGTGTAGCACGGCCAACTGCATCCCCTGGACCTGAGACCATGCCGGGTCGTCTTACTTTTTCAATGACATGTGGGGTTGCATGTGAGCAAAGGGCATCTCCAACGTTGCCGTGACCGCAACTGACTATCCTGGCACACACCAAAAACCCTCGTCCCTCGCGCCGTCGTGCGGTGCGTTCCTAGCCGGCGCCAGCTGCCCGCATTCATGCAGTCCGTCCGTATGCCATCGTTAAGAGGCTCTGTGCCCGAGGAACCAACTCCGGCGACTTAATGACACACCCAGACGCTTGGCCTCACCGGAATGCGCTACTTAAAGCCGCAACACGCAGCTTGAGACGTCCATTTTGCATCATGCTTTTATATCAATATTTATTGCATTATGGGCTGTTATTACACGTTATATCTCAATACTTATGGCTATTCTCTCTTATTTTACAAGGTTTACCATGAAGAGGGGGAATGCCGACAGCTGGAATTCTGGCTGGAAAAGGAGCAAACGTTGAAAACCTATTCTGCACAACTCCAAAAGTCCTGAAACTCCACGAAACAACTTTTTGGATTTAATAAGAATTTATGAGCAAAAGAAATAGGCCAGGGGGCCCACACCCTGTCCAGGAGACAAGGGGGCGCGCCCCCCTATAGGGCACGGCCTCCTATCTCCTGGGCCCCCTGGTGGGCCTCCGGCGTCCATCTTTTGCTATATCATCGCTTTTCCCCTGGAAAAAATCGTGGGAAAGGTTACGGGACGAAACTCCGCCGCCACGAGGCGGAACCTTGGCGGAATCAACCTAGGGCTCTGGCGAAGCTGTTCTGCTGGGGACACTTCCCTCCGGGAGGGCGAAATCATAACCAACATCATCACCAATGATCCTCTCATCGGGAGGGGGTCAATCTCCATCAACATCTTCACCAGCACCATCTTCTCTCAAAACCCTAGTTCATCTCTTGTATCCAATCTTGTATCAAAACCACAAATTGGTACCTGTGGGTTGCTAGTAGTGTTGATTACTCCTTGTAGTTGATGCAAATTGGTTTACTTGGTGGAAGATCATATGTTCAGATCCTTTATGCATATTATTACTCCTCTGATTATAAACATGAATATGCTTTGTGAGTAGTTAAGTTTGTTCCTGAGGACATGGGTGAAGTCTTGCTATTAGTAGTTATGTGAATTTGGTATTCGTTTGATATTTTGATGAGATGTATGTTGTCTTTTCCTCTAGCGGTGTCATGTTAACGTCGACTACATGCCACTTCACCATTATTTGGGCCTAGAGGGAGGCATGGGGAAGTAATAAGTAGAAGATGGGTTGCTAGAGTGCCAGAAGCTTAAACCCTAGTTTATGCGTTGCTTCGTTAGGGGTTGATATGGACCCATATGTTTAATGTTGTGGATAGGTTTACCTTAATACTCCTTTTTGTAGTTGCGGATGCTTTCAATAGGGGTTAATCATAAGTGGGATGCTTGTCCAAGTTAGGGAAGTACCCAAGTACCGGTCCACCCACATATCAAATTATCAAAGTACCGAACGCGAATCTTATGAACGTGATGAAAACTAGCTTGATGATAATTCCCAATGTGTCCTCGGGAGATCCTTCTTCATTATTAGAATTTGTCCAGGCTTATCCTTTGCTACATAAAGGATTGGGCCACCTTGCTGCACTTTATTTACTTTTTGCTCGTTACTATTTATCTTATCACAAAACTATCTATTACCTACAATTTCAGTGCTTGCAGAGAAAACCTTACTGAAAACCGCTTATCATTTCCTTCTGCTCCTCGTTGGGTTCGACACTCTTACTTATCGAAAGGACTACGATAGATCCCCTACACTTGTGGGTCATCAAGACTCTTTTCTGGCACCGTTGCCGGGGAGTGTAGCGCTTTTGGTGAGTGGAACTTGGTAAGGAAACATTTATATAGTGTGCTGAAATTTTCTATTACTTGTCACTATGGAAACTAATCCTTTGAGGGGCTTGTTTGGGGTATCTTCACCCCAACTAGAGGAGCAAAGAGATGATTGTCAACCTACTGAACTTTATGAAAATATTCACTTTTAGATTCCTTCGGGTATGATAGAAAAACTATTAGCTAATCCTTTTGCAGGAGACGGAACATTGCATCCTGATTTACACCTTATATTTGTGGATGAAGTTTGTGGATTATTTAAGCTTGCAGGTATTCCCGATGATGTTGTTAAAAGGAAGGTGTTCCCTTTATATTTGAAGGGAGATGCAATGACATGGTATAGGCTATGTGATGATACGAGATCTTGTAATTATAAGCGATTGAAGTTGGAATTTCACCAGAAGTTCTATCCTATGCATCTTGTTCATCGTGATCGTAATTACATATATAATTTCTGGCCTCGCGAAGGAGAAATCATCGCTCAAGCTTGGGGGAGGCTTAAGTCAATGTTGTATACATGCCCCAATGACGAGCTCTCTCAGGAAATGATTATTCAGAATTTTTATGCTCGGCTTTCTCTTGATAATCGCAACATGTTCGATACTTCCTGTGCTGGTTCTTATATGCTGAAGACTATTGATTTCAAATGGGACTTATTGGAAAGAATTAAACACAAATCTGAAGATTGGGGTTCCGACGATGGTAAGGAGTCAGGTATGACACCTAAATTTTATTGTGTTAAATCTTTTATGGATACCGATGCTTTTCATGGATTTAGCGCTAAGTATGGACTTGACTTTGAGATAGTAGCTACTTTATGTGAATCTTTTGCTACTCACGTTGATCTCCCTAAAGAGAAGTGGTTTAAATATAATCCTCCTGTTGAAGTAAAAGTAGTTGCACCTATTACAGTCGAAAGAAAAGACTATTACATACAGTGATCCCATTGTTCCTACTGCTTATGTTGAAAAACCTCCTTTTCTTGTTAGAATAAAAGATCACGCTAAAGCTTCGACTGTTGTTCGTAAGAGTAATGCTAGGACCTATACACCTCCTGAACAAATTAATGTTGAACCTAGTATTGCTATGGTTAAAGATCTCTTGGACGAGGATTTAGATGGGCATGTTATTTCTTTCTTGGGTGAGACTGCTAATATTGCTAGACCTGATACTAAGACACGTAGACCTGTTATAGGCATGCCTGTTATTTCTGTTAAAATAGGAGATCATTGTTATCATGGCTTATGTGATATGGGTGCTAGTGCTAGTGCGATACCTTATGATCTTTATAAAGAAATTATGCACGATATTACACTTGTTGAATTAGAAGACATTGATGTTACTATTAAGCTTGCTAATACGGATACCATCAAACCTATTGGGATTGTTAGAGATGTTGAAGTTTTGTGTGGGAAGGTTAAATACCCTGCCGATTTTCTTGTTCTTGCTTCCCCACAAGATGATTTTTGTCCCATTATTTTTGCTAGATCCTTCTTGAATACAGCTAGTGCTAAGATTAATTGTGAAAGGAATATCATCACTGTTGGCATAGATGGTGTGTCTCATGAGTTTAATTTTGCCAAGTTTAGTAGACAACCTCGTGAAAGGGAACCATCTAGTAAGGATGAAATTATTGGTCTTGCTTCCATTGCTATTCCTCCAACTGATGCGTTAGAACAATATTTGTTAGACCATGAAAAGGATATGTTTATGAAGGGAAGGGAAGAAATAGATGAAGTATTCCTTAAACATGAACCTATGCTGAAACATAACCTTCCCGTTGAAATTCTTGGGGATCCCCCTCCACCCAAGGGTGATCCCGTGTTTGAACTCAAACCATTACCTGATAATCTTAAGTATGCTTATCTTGATGAAAAAGAAATATATCCTGTTATTATTAGTGCTAACCTTTTCAGAGAAAGAAGAAGAGAGACTATTGAAAACTCTAAAGAAGCACTGAGCCGCTATTGGATATACTCTGGATGATCTTAAGGGCATTAGTCCCACATTATGTCAACACAAAATTCCAGTGGAAAAAGATGCCAAACCAGTTAGAGATCCTCAAAGACGACTAAATCCCAAAATGAAAGAAGTGGTAAGAAAGGAGATTCTAAAGTTTCTTGAGGCAGGTATTATTTATCCCGTTGCTAATAGTGAATGGGTAAGCCCTGTCCATTGTGTCCCTAAAAAGGGAGGAATTACCGTTGTTCCTAATGATAAAGATGAATTGACCCCGCAAAGAATTATTACAGGTTATAGGATGGTAATTGATTTCTGTAAGTTAAATAAAGCCACCAAGAAAGATCATTACCCTTTACCTTTTATCGATCAAATGCTAGAAAGACTATCCAAGCACACACATTTTTGCTTTCTAGATGGTTATTTTGGTTTCTCACAGATACCTGTATCAGTGAAGGATCAATCTAAAACTACTTTTACTTGCCCTTTTGGTACTTTTGCTTATAGACGTATGCCTTTTGGTTTATGTAATGCACCTGCTACCTTTAAAAGATGCATGATGGCTATATTTTCTGATTTTTGTGAAAAGATTTGTGAGGTATTCATGGATGACTTCTCCGTCTATGGATCCTTTTTTGATGATTGTTTGAGCAACCTTGATCGAGTTTTGCAGAGATGCGAAGACACTAGTCTCGTCCTGAATTGGGAAAAGTGTCACTTTATAGTTAATGAAGGCATTGTCTTGGGGCACAAGATCTCCGAGAGATGTATTGAAGTTGATAAAGCCAAAGTTGATGCTATTGAAAAGATGCCATGTCCCAAGGACATAAAAGGTATAAGTAGTTTCCTTGGTCACGCCGGCTTTTATAGGAGGTTCATTAAGGACTTTTCTAAAATCTCTAGGCCTCTGACCAATTTATTGCAAAAAGATATTCCTTTTGTCTTTGATGATGATTGTGCAGAAGCATTTGAAACACTTAAGAAAGCTTTGATCACTGCACCTATTGTTCAACCACCTGATTGGAATTTACCTTTTGAAATTATGTGCAATGCTAGTGATTATGCTGTAGGTGTTGTTTTAGGGCAAAGAGTCGATAAGAAATTGAATGTTATCCAGTAAGCTAGTAAGACTCTTGATACTGCCTAGAGAAATTATGCTACTACTGAAAAAGAGTTCTTAGCAGTTGTGTTTGCATGTGATAAGTTTAGACCTTATATTGTTGATTCCAAAGTTACTATTCACACTGATCATGCTGCTATTAAATATCTTATGGAAAATAAAGATGCTAAGCCTAGACTAATTAGATGGGTTCTCTTGCTCCAAGAATTTGACTTGCATATTATTGATAGAAAGGGAGCTAAGAACCCTGTTGCAGACAACTTGTCTAGGTTAGAGAATGTTCTTCATGACCCACTGCCTATTAATGATAGCTTTCCTGATGAACAATTAGCGGTCGTCAATGCTTCTCGTACTGCTCCTTGGTATGCTGACTATGCTAATTACATCGTAGCTAAATATATACCGCCTAGTTTCACATACCAGCAAAAGAAAAAAATTCTTTTATGATTTAAGACATTACTTCTGGGATGATCCACAACTTTATAAAGATGGAGTAGATGGTGTTATTAGATGTTGTGTGCCTGAGCATGAACAGGAACAGATCCTACGCAAGTGTCACTCTGAATCCTATGGAGGGCACCACGCTGGAGATAGAACTGCACACAAGGTACTACAATCTGGTTTTTATTGGCCTACTCTCTTCAAAGATGCTCGTAAGTTTGTCATATCTTGTGATGAATGTCAAAGAATAGGTAACATTAGTAGACGTCAAGAAATGCCTATGAATTGTTCTCTTGTTATTGAACCGTTTGATGTTTGGGGCTTTGATTATACGGGACCTTTTCCTGCCTCCAATGGTTATACACATATTTTAGTTGCCATTGATTACGTTACTAACTGGGTAGAAGCTATTCCAACTAGTAGTGCTGATCATAACACTTCTATTAAAATGCTTAAAGAAGTTATTTTTCCGAGGTTTGGAGTCCCTAGATATCTTATGACTGATGGCGGTTCACATTTTATTCATGGTGCTTTCCGTAAGATGCTCGCTAAGTATGATGTCAATCATAGAATAGCATCTCCTTATCACCCGCAGTCTAGTGGTCAAGTAGAGTTGAGCAATAGAGAGATCAAATTAATTTTGCAAAAGACTGTGAATAGATCTAGAAAGAATTGGTCCAAAAAACTTGATGACGCGTTATGGGCCTATAGAACTGCATAAAAAATCCTATGGGTATGTCTCCTTATAAGATGGTTTATGGAAAAGCGTGTCATTTACCTCTTGAACTTGAACATAAAGCATATTGGGCTATTAAAGAACTCAATTATGACTTCAAACTTGCCGGTGAGAAGAGGTTGTTTGATATTAGCTCACTTGATGAATGGAGAAAACCCAAGCATATGAGAATGCCAAGCTTTTCAAAGAAAAAGTCAAACGCTGGCATGATAAGAGGATACAAAAGTGTGAGTTTAACGTAGGAGATTATGTGTTATTGTTCAACTCCCGTTTATGGTTTTTTTGCAGGAAAACTTCTCTCAAAATGGGAATGTCCCTACGTTATCGAGGAGGTCTATCGTTCTGGTGCTATAAAAATCAACAACTTCGAAGGCACAAATCCGAGGGTGGTAAACGGTCAAAGAATTAAACATTATATTTCAGGTAATCCTATCAATGTTGAAACTAATATTATTGAAACCATAACCCCTGAGGAATACATAAAAGACACTTTCCAGAACGTTCCAGACTCCGAAAAGGTATACGTACATGGTACGGTACGTAAACCGACTCCAAAACAACTCTAATGGCAATTTTTATCAGTTTTGTATTATTTAATAATTTTTGGAAGAAAGAAGTAGTCTGAAAGGGACACGAGGCTCCCACGAGAGAGGAGGCCGCCCCCCCCTGTAGGGCGCGCCCCCCTGTCTCGTGGGCACCTCTGTGTCCCGCGACTCTGTTTTCTTGTATGTTATGTATTTTGGTTAGTAAAAATTCATTATATATACTCTCGAAGGTTTTGACCACCGTATCATGCAAATATCCTCTATTTTTGTTTCGAGCTGTTTCTGTTTTAGATCTAGAGCATCATGGCGTCTCCAAGCGCTCCCACTGACAAGTTTTTCGAGAGGGTTATCAAACCCTATCTCGCGGAGGTGCTGCATCACCCTCAAACCATTGAGATGCGTGAGGGGGTGCTCCACATCCGCGATGTGGAGGGACCAAGACGTACCGGGAGCATGGAGACAAAGCTCGAAGCCGTGGAACAAGAAGTTTTCAAGTGCCAAGGGATGGTGGAGCATGGACTCAACGCCAACAAGATGATGATCATGGAGTTCACCAACAACCACAAACTAGATGCTAAAGTCATTGGGGAGACCATCTTCAAGCTCCAAGAGAAAATCGAGCACCTCCAAGCCCATATCTATGACCTACAAAACCAGAACTGTGAGTATGAATATAGATTCAAGAGAATGAGTTTGGCTGCAGATTTAAGGATCCCGGAGACTCGATCATCCTTTTACGATGGAGAGCCTATGCCTTGGAAGACGGACGACAAGCCTACATCATCAACAACTCCTACTTCACCACCTCTGAAGAAATAATCACATGGGTATGGGCACTCCCCTTGGCAACTGCCAAGCTTGGGGGAGGTGCCCCGGTATCGTATCACCATCACACTCTTATCTTTACCGCTTTATTTAGTTCGATCCTTTTAGTAGTATCTTAATCTAGTAGTTTTAAGTTTTGATATCAAGTAGTTTTGAGTGTTGCATTGTGATCTCTTTATGTAATCGAGTCAGTATGCTATCTATAATAAAGATTAGTGTTGAGTCAAGGGCTTTGCTTTGTTGCTATGATCTTGAGAAAGTAGAAAGAACAAAAGAGTTCATATTGATCTTATGGATAGTGATAACTTCACACATAGAAAGTATGAGGCATAAAAATTGTTGAGAGTTGATGAACGTAGCCTTGGTCATCGTTGCAATTAATAGGAAGTGATAAGGAAATAGGGGTTCATATATAAATATATTATCTTGGACATCTTTTATGATTGTGAAGCACTCATTAAGTATGACATGCTAAAAGAGTTTATGTTGGACAAGGAAGACAACGTAATGGTTTATGTTTTCCGACATCTCAGTTAAAGTATATTGTCATTGACCTTCCAAACTTGTTGAGCTTGCCTTTCTCCCTCATGCTAGCAAAATACCTTGCACCAAGTAGAAATACTACTTGTGCTTCCAAATATCCTTAAACAAAGTTTTGCCATGAGAGTCCACCATACCTACCTATGGATTGAGTAAGATCCTTCAAGTAAGTTGTCATCGGTGCAAGCAATAAAAATTGCTCTCTAAATATGCATGACTTATTAGTGCAGAGAAAATAAGCTTTGTACGAACTAGTTATGGAAGTAATAAAAGCGACAGATTGCATAATAAAGGTCCACATACAAGGGGCAATATAAAGTGATGTTCTTTTGCATTAAGATTTTGTGTATCCAACCCTAAAAGCGCATGACAACCTCTGCTTCCCTCTGCGAAGGGCCAATCTTTTAGTTTATGTTTTTACTTTATGCTTGAGTCAAGGTGATCCTCACCTTTCCCTTTTTATTTTTTATCCTTTGGCAAGCTCTTCGTGTTTGAAAGATCATGATATATATATCCAATTGGATGTAAGTTGGCATAGGCTATTATTGTTGACATCACCTAAAGGTGAATACATTGGGAGGCAACACAATAAGCCCCTATCTTTCTCAGTGTCTGGCTGAAACTCTTCAACCACAAGTATCGCGTGAGTGTTAATAGTTGTAGGAGACTACGAGATAGTTGAGTATGTGAGCTCATTTAAAAGCTCTATTATTGACTCTTTCTGATGTTATGATAAATTGCAATTGCCTCAATGACTGAGATTATAGTTTGTTAGTTCCCAATGAAGTTTTTGAACCATACTTGACATTGTGAATTGCTTATTACTTGAGCATAGGAAATCATATGACAAAATCTATATATGTTGCTATTATTAGAATGATCATGATGCCCTCATGTCCGTATTTTATTTTTATCGACACCTCTATCTCTAAACATGTGGACATATTTTTCATTTCGGCTTCCGCTTGAAGACAAGCGAGGTCTAAGCTTGGGGGAGTTGATACGTTCATTTTGCATCAATATTTATTGCATTATGGGCTGTTATTACACGTTATATCTCAATACTTATGGCCATTCTCTCTTATTTTACAAGGTTTACCATGAAGAGGGGGAATGCCGGCAGCTGGAATTCTGGCTGGAAAAGGAGCAAACGTTGGAAACCTATTCTGCCCAACTCCAAAAGTCCTGAAACTCCATGAAACAACTTTTTGGATTTAATAAGAATTTATGAGCAAAATAAATAGGCCAGGGGGCCCACACCCTGTCCAGGAGACAGGGGGCGCACCCCCCTATAGGGCGTGGCCTCCTATCTCCTGGGCCCCCTGGTGGGCCTCCGGCGTCCATCTTCTGCTATATCATCGCTTTTCCCCTGGAAAAAATCGTGGGCAAGCTTACGGGACGAAACTCCGCTGCCACGAGGCGGAACCTTGGCAGAATCAATGTAGGGCTCTGGCGGAGCTGTTCTGCCGGGGACACTTCCCTCCGGGAGGGGGAAATCATCACCAATGTCATCACCAACAATCCTCTCATCGGGAGGGGGTCAATCTCCATCAAAATCTTCACCAGCACCATCTTCTCTCAAAACCCTAGTTCATCTCTTGTATCCAATCTTGTATCAAAACCACAAATTGGTACCTGTGGGTTGCTAGTAGTGTTGATTACTCCTTGTAGTTGATGCTAATTGGTTTACTTGGTGGAAGTTCATATGTTCAGATCATTTATGCATATTATTACTCCTCTGAATATGAACATGAATATGTTTTGTGAGTAGTTACGTTTGTTCCTGAGGACATGGGTGAAGTCTTGCTATTAGTAGTCATGTGAATTGGGTATTCGTTCGATATTTTGATGAGATGTATGTTGTCTTTTCCTCTAGTGGTGTCATGTGAACGTTGACTACATGACACTTCACCATTATTTGGGCCTATAGGAAGGCATGGGGAAGTAATAAGTAGATGATGGGTTGCTAGAGTGAGAGAAGCTTAAACCCTAGTTTATGCGTTGCTTCGTTAGGGGTTGATATGGACCCATATGTTTAATGTTGTGGTTAGGTTTACCTTAATACTCCTTTTTGTAGTTGCGGATGCTTGCAATAGGGGTTAATCATAAGTGGGATGCTTGTCCAAGTTAGGGCAGTACCCAAGTACCGGTCCACCCACATATCAAATTATCAAAGTACCGAACGCGAATCTTATGAACGTGATGAAAACTAGCTTGATGATAATTCCCAATGTGTCCTCGGGAGATCCTTCTTCATTATTAGAATTTGTCCAGGATTATCCTTTGCTACATAAAGGATTGGGCCACCTTGCTGCACTTTATTTACTTTATTTACTTTTTGCTCGTTACTATTTATCTTATCACAAAACTATCTATTACCTACAATTTCAGTGCTTGCAGAGAAAACCTTACTGAAAACCGCTTATCATTTCCTTCTGCTCCTCATTGGGTTCGACACTCTTACTTATCAAAGGACTACGATAGATCCCCTACACTTGTGGGTCATCACAGCTAACCTTCACACCATAGCGCATCATCCTGCTACCTGGCACCACATCTGCCATGACCACAAGCGCGAACGCTCTGCGAGAGAGCTTGTCTTCGGGGATGAAGCTCGAGGTCGCCGCCCTCGCTCAAGTCGCCGCACAAGCGGTGTCCACGCTAGTGGCCCATGACGGAAGCACCGTCATCCACGCATCCTACTTGTTGCCGTCCAATGTCCGGCACCACCGAGGTTGGGGACTCCTCCGAGGATGAGTAGGGCATGGGAGGCGGCAGGACATGGTGTGCCAACTGGCCGGTCCGTCTCCCGTGTTCTACGCTTCCTCGCCGGAGACCGTACCTTCACTTCACGGGTCTTGAACCCCGCCCCCGTACATGGAGATCGCAGATGGAGGACGTCAGTCGCCACCATAGAACAGGTTTAGGATCGGGTTTATTTTATTTTTCTGTCCTATAAAAGTTCGAAATGTAATGAAAATCTGCCATGTTTGCATTAATCTCGGTCGGTGTACATGAACTTTCACAATAATATAGTATATTGTAGGAGTACTAGCAAGATGCCCGTGTGTTGCATAGAACATCAAGATCTTGTGGGAGAAAAGGATGAACAAGGGAAGGCCTTATCTGCAAATGTGGAGAGTGCAGGTAAATTGTCATAGTTTCCTTCCTATCCGTTAGATATAGATCGGACGGCGTATGTTACAGGATGGCAGGCACATCATCATCACCAACTCTGCTTTTTATTGAATCGAGACAAAGCTAACATGCGAAGTAAAGTAAATATATAGTCTACATACACAATTTATCTTAGGCACTCCAATAGTACGTCCACTACACATTCACGCATTTCACATCTTTCTACTTCTACGGGAACCTACAAAAGGGTTAACGTAAATTGCCCCTCTCTCTCTCCTCCTTGATTTTCTTGGTGGTGGGCCCCTCCCTCACCCCAATCTACAATCAACAACTCACACGTTTCACATTATGTTAATTACGTAACTGGGATTACGTAGGTGTAGCATTACCCGTCCTAAAAACACAACTAAGCCAACCTCCCAGCATATCGCGTAGGAAAAGACCCGGCCGCGCCATTTTAGTCGGGATTACCGGATTACTAGTAGTAGTATCGATGGATCGCGTGAAGCACCAAGTTTTTTTCTTTAGGGGGCGAAGCACCTAGTTTATTAAAAGGAAAAAGGCGGTACACTAACAGCACCCCTGTCGCGGTCGCGTTGCACCCCACACACGTTCGGTCCTACACACGGCTCATGCAAATGGAACGTGCTTCGGCTTGCCTCCTCATTGACACGTGGGACTGCACTTGGAGAAACCAACCATGCGCCAAACTCCCCCCGCCCACCGCACGAAAATCCCCCGCCCCCCTCCCCCCAAAAAAATTCGCCCCAAATCCCAAATTCAACCGCACTCCGGCCAACTAGCCAAAAAAATTCCCCAAACCCCCCTCCCGCCGTCCCCCTCCACTCCATTCGCTCCGCCAAAGCCGCCCTCCCCGCCGCACCGATACGTCGGCGCCGCGGTTCATCGAGGGGACGCACGACAATCCTCTCGCTCCCACAGTATGCTCTCGTAGACTTCCGTCCTCTAGCTGCGCCGCCACCAGTGGCGACGTTCTTGTGGTGGCGCGCGGCGGTCAGTGCCGCCATCGCTGGTGACATTCGTGTGGAGACGCACGGCGGTCAGCTTCTCCCATGGTACACACATTCTAGACTGAGGCCCCGTGCATGTCGGTGTAGCATTGAATGTTAGCAGATAGACGCTGTTAACCTCACTGTTTGCCAAAGTAGTTTACAGTCAATATGCTCTGCTTAAGAAGCTTCCTTGCCCTGTTCTGCACTCAATCTTCTTAGCTGAGATGGCATGCCAAGGCCGATTAGTTGCTAAATATCCTGCCATATATTTATTATGATGTAGATTGCTATTGTCTAGTAGCCAATCTGTTAGGTGAAATAGCTGTACACCATTTTATACACGATCTTTATTGCTGCGATGGCCTTCGATAGTGCGATGGCTGTGTGCTCGGCCTCATTGACTGCTGAAACAGCCTGCCATAATTTAGCACTCAAATCTGTTTGCTGAATTAGCTTTACATATATCTCGTTACTTAGATCTGCTCGTCCAAATATCTTGCCATAGCTTTAGACATCGACTTAGGTATTTTTTTCTGGACTTCATAAAAAAGAATATATGTTTTTCCTGTAATATCTAGTAGAAGAACTAATTTGTATGTATAATAGATGGACATGACTTGGATAACTTTTGCTCGAAGATTCTCCGCTGCTCTGCCCATATGAAAACTTCATGAACTTTATCAGAGCTGAGTACGGTGGTCCGAAATCAGATTTGCTCTACTATGTAGCAGTTGTATGAATTCAGTTACAAGACCCCAGTCAATTGTGCAAAATCATCTACACTTGTATGGGATGTTGGTCACATATACTAGGTGGGTTCATCATGGTGAAGCTGTGAACGTCAATGTTACTGACTACGTGGAAGCAGCGGATCACCATCTTGTTCTGCCTAATGCTCAGGTGGAAGAGGAGGAGGAGGAGGTGGTGGCAGAGCCAGTGAATTTGACCAACATTGAAACAATGCTACAAAATGCTCATGCATTTCGTGAACTTTCACCTGCAGAAGAAAAACGGTGGGCCCGCATGTTGGAACGATGCAATGTGGCTGTCACCCCACGAAATAAGCTGTCAGTATTCTCAGCTATGGTCACAGTTCTTCGGGTGAAGACATCTGAGCGGACGACCAACAAATCATTCGATGTGATGTTGGCTGCTTTCCGCAAATCTTTCCCAGGTGCGTCTGAGCTGCCACACACCTACAGTAAAATGAAGAATTTCCTTCGTGAAGTTGGAATTGGATATGATATGATCCATGTTTGTAAGAATAATTGTGTTCTGTTCCGAAAGGATTATGAAAAGTTAAGTAAATGCCCGAAATGCAAATCATCAAGATGGAAAGATGGCGATGCTATGAAGAGGGTTCCTCATAATGTTCTGAGACATTTTCCAATTACACCAAGATTGCAGAGGTTGTTTCATGATGCTGAAACAAGACAGGATGTATTGTGGCATTCTAGGAACCAGGAGTACAGAGATGAGAATGTAATGAGACATCCATCTCATGGTAGTGAGTGGCAAAGCTTCAATCAGAAACACAAATTTTTTGCTGCTGACCCGAGAAACATTAGACTTGGATTAGCTTCAGATGGATTTAACCCATTTGGCCACCAGAGCGCCACATATAGCATGTGGCCAGTGCTTGTTATCCCTTACAACATGCCTCCAAATGTCTGCACCAAAGAATCAAACTACATGATGGCCTTGCTCATCCCAGGTCCAAAAAGTCCTAGAAAGGATTTTGATTTATTCATGTAGCCTCTTGTGGAGGAACTTCAATTGCTATGGAAGGGTGTTCTCACTCGAGACCTATATAGCAGCCCACCAGCTGATTTCTTTCTGTGTGCTATTATAATTTGGTGCATCCATGATTATCCGACTTTGGGCACTATGTCAGGGAGAACGGCACATGGTTACAATGCATGTGTTCGCTGTGACAGGAATCCGCTGTCATACGCAATACTTAGCAAGATCTGTTACATTGGACACTGCCATTTACTTGCGAAGGACAAGTTGCGTCCTACAAAATATCGAAGACATGTGTTCAATGCAAAGCATGAAAACCGTGATGCGCCAAAGAGGCTCACTGCCGATGAGTTGCAAGTGGAATTAGAGAAGGTCAGGCATATTACACCAGGAAACCATCCTGATAATGGTAGCGGGAAAAGGAAGCATGGCAGGGCCGAAGAGAGATTATTGTTTACCCGCAGGTCCACTTTGTGGGACTTGGAGTATTAGAAAGATTTGGATCTGCGGCATAATCTTGATGTGATGCACATCGAGAAAAATATATGTGACATCATTATCGGCACACTTCTTAATATTGAAGGCAAGACGAAAGATACCTTAAAATCTAGGATTGATTTGACACATCTGGGTATCAGAAAGGATTTGCAGGTGCAAGATGAAGGTAAACCACGGGATATGGCACCAGCTGTGTACGTCTTGGACAAGGTAAAAAAAAGAATTCTGCGAGGTCCTATCACGTGTGAGATTCCCACATGGATTTGCTTCCAACCCTGAAAGGAGAGTCAGTGCAGATGGAAACAAGGTACAAGGGTTGAAAACTCATGATTCCCACGTCCTACTTCAAAGGGTTTTGCCTGTTATCCTTAGAGGATTGGGCTACCCTAACTTATACAGAGTAGTTGTAGAGTTGGGACAATTCTTCAGGGAACTCTGCAGTAGAAATATCAGGATAGATGCTTTGGAGCGTCTTAGAGACAAGATACCAACTTATCCTATGTGACCTTGAGAAGATATATCCTCCAGCTTTCTTTGCTGTGATGGTGCATTTGGTTGTTCATCTACCTGACGAGGCACTACTTAGAGGTCCAGTACAGTATGGCTGGCTGTTCCCTATTGAAAGGCGGCTAGGCACTTTCAAGGGCTATGTCAGGAATAGGGCTAGACCTGAGGGTTCCATTGCAGAGGCCTACACTACAGAAGCGTTGACACTCTGCTCAAAATACATTGAAACAGCTGATCAACTTAGCAAAGAGGTGGGTGAAGACAATCCCGGGCTCAATGTTTTCGATTATTCTGTTCGAGTTATAGGGAGAAGTTGACAAGAGGACAAACCTAAAGATTTGGACAAAATGGTTTGGTATGCGTTGAATAACTGTCCTGAGATACTACCTTATATCAAGTAAGTCCTAAGTACTGCAGCTTATACATCGTAATCTACTAAACTTGTAGCACTTTCTTATATATTTAGATGTTTGACGCGATCACTATGTTGTGCAACATCTACAAAAACGAGTTACTACCGCAAAATCTAAGAAACATTAACAAACTGGTTATGGCAGGATTTGCGAAATGGTTCAAGGGCCATGTAAGCTATTGAATTGCACTGTTAGTTTTTTTAACATATTGAGTACATGAGATGATCAGCTTGTCTATTTTCTAAACATATGTTAAGAAGATGCGGGAGGATGGGCAGGCAGTTGATGATGCCCTTTACGCACTAGCAATGGGTACTGATACTCGGGTAAGACATTATGAACCTTGCGTTGTTGGAGATGTGCGCTACAACACCCTTTCACGCGATGAAGGCAGGAAGACACAAAACAGTGCCATCATGAGCACGGATACGTACGGTAGAGAGACAACTGAAATGTATGCTAACATAACAGACATTGTTTAGTTGCAGTATATCTCAAGTTTCGAGGATCATCAGTGTGTGGTTCTGTTGTGCTGTCATTGGTATAACCTGTTTTCCAGGATGGCAAAACCCAGAGCTGATGATTATTTCAAATCCATCAATGTCAAGGCGGCGTACTAGACCAACGAGCCTTTTATTTTGGCAAATCAAGAAACACAGATATTTTTCTTGGAAGACACATTTGCACGTAGCGATGACTGGCGAGTATTGCAAAGGTTTGAGTAGAGGAATTTGTTTAATGAAGTTGCACAACAAGATGATGCTTACACCACTCCTAATGTATAAGATTCCACAGATGTTCCTAATATCTTTGAGAACCATCACGTCAATGATGCTAGCGAAAAGATTGCCTGTCGTGCTGTGGACATAAAAGAGTTGATCAAGAAGAATCCAACGTTCGAGGACATTGAGGATGAAGAAGAAGATGGCACTCTGGGGAATTAGGATTCAGACTGATACACATGGCAAAGATGTTGAGGCTGCTGTTGCAGAGGATGATTAGATTGCTTTTGTCTTATTTGCGTGTCAGAAGACGTTTTTTTATCTACTATGTGAAATTGTGCTTGCTATGAAAACTGAAACCCGATGAACGTGTTGTTTAGTATTTTGCGGTGAGAACATCACCTCTTATGTATGTTGATTTGTGTTTGGTGATTGTATGACGAGTAAAACATGATGACATTGTTGTTTAGTTGTACTCATATTTGGCAGTGAAACTTGAATTTGATGACATAATTTGCTGTTGGACTGCAATTTGCTCGACGTCTTGGAATGGGAACAAAGCTGACCCGACTCGGCCTCTGCTAATTTATTTATTTATTACCAAAAGGGCCTCTGCTATTTATTTATTTATGAGCAAAAGGGGATACCCCGATTTCCGTTAATAGAAATCATTAGATGTTCACAACACTACGCCCAGCCTGCTACACAGGTTTCATTCATTACTAGTTTCAGCAAAGTGCTCATGTCATAGCCATTGAATACATCACGAGTCCTACATACACTGCAAATAAAGAGACAATCATCCTACAGAGCACATCTATTTTGCCCATTATCTTCACAAGCTCTTTCATCTCCTCATTGCTATCAAGGCCGTTCAGCAGCTGTTGCTTGGCCATGGTCAGAGGAACTGCATCTTTAACCTTCTGCTCGGCATCTTCCTCTTTTGTCGTTCCTTCAGTTACTTGTCCAACACCCCAACCTGCTGGTATTGGGATTCCTCGGCTGACCAAATAATTAGCATAGTTGCATTCCCCCACATCAACAACTTCCTAGAAATACAAATCACATGAATCTTCCCTTTTCTACACGAATCAAATTGGAAGGTCATCAACCAAACTATTAAAAAATTCAGCAACTGAAAGCAGCAAAACAACACTTAAAACATATTATTACCCCATGATTCGGGCATTTGTAGAAGACTCGGCCAGGGTTGAGGATTGTGGTTGAGACGCGATGGATGACTCTGCATGATTTGCAGCAGTGGCACCACACTAACGGCATCGGGTTGCGATGAGCAACCGACTGCGGTGCGTGTGCCGGCGGGTGTGTGATGAGACCCATAGGCGATGGTACGGGTGGCGACTTGGCGCATATCTGGTTGTTGCCTGCTGAAGAGCAGGTGGACGAGCAGCCATCGGACATGGTTGCTGCGGCCAGAGCTTCTGATGCTAGGCAGAGTAAGTAGAGAAGAGGAGAAGCGAACGTTGGATATTCAGTTTCATTACAAGCAGAGTAGCATAGCACCATATATAGTCATAGTCTAGGTTTGGATTCGAACTAGCTACAGGAGCACATCTCTCTTTTTTCTAAAACTCAGCAACGTCTCTTTACTGGTACACTAGCTTGTTCTGTACGCCTTCTCAAGTCTTTGATTTTCTTTCTTTTTTTTGCGAGGAAGGAAGGAGGACAAAATTGAGAGTTCCTGGGACTCGAACCCAAGGCCTCTCGGTTGAATACCAAGGGTGCTAGTCACTAATGTGGCGAACGTTCCCTGGGAGGAGGACGGCAGACGAATGCATTTTCCTTGCAGTTTTAGTTGCGACGCAAGATCGAACAGTCGCAGTTTCAGGAACGTTACCACGCAAACAAGGCCAGATTTTCTTTTCTTCGTATATATAAAAAAGTATGCTACTTGGTGTCGGCTTAGTCAACAAATGATTGTGCCAACCTTTACCGTTGGATTGACATTCAACGTCTGCCATGTTTCTTTAGTCTCTTCTTCCTCCAGCCGCCAAAGCCAAACCAGCACCGACAGGACGCCTGCTCCCACCTCCCACGGCTGGCTGTGCTGCCGCGCACGCATCATGGCCACATCGCACCCTAAAACTCTGCCATCTTCCCCGGCTGCTGTTCATTCCCATCCGAGGCCTCACCATCGTCCTCCACCTTGGTTCACTCACGGCAGCGCCGCCCTCCGGTGTTGTCAACATGGTCAACAACCGAGAGGAATAAGGATATGACTGTGCATGGTGAGGATGACAGTAGGGACCCAGCAGCGCGCGCAGTAATTTTGTTTTTCTCGGGACGGAGAAGGGAACTGGGTTGTGCGGGAGTTGTGGCCCGTCTAGCCCAGGCTTTTATTTCATATGTTTAGCACATGACCAGCCCAGTTTGTTTTTTTCCTTTCTGAAAATGGCTAGCGCAGCTATTTTGATTTTTGCAGAATAACCAATATAGGCCTACTTGCTTTTCTACGCCCTGCTAGGCCAAAAATCTTTCAAGATGAGGAGGGATGCATTTTTCCCAGAAAATGGGCTATAAGTAATAAGAAATGGGCTATAAATAATAATAAATGGGCTGTAAAATGAAAAAATATAGCCAATGGGCAATTAGTTCCAAAGAACTTTTTTCTTTCGGATTTTGATATTTTAAATTTCATTGCTTTTGTGCGGGTAACATTTCATTGGATTTAAATTAAGGTATGTTTAGTTTTTAAATTAATTTGAATCTGGCTAGAAATTTTTGGCTGTATGCTATTTGGGATAGATTTGGTGGCTGACTTGTGGGTCAACTAGGTTGACATGTATGAAAGGCTTTGTCAACTTAGTCCACAAACGATTCTAGCAGGAGTGACCGTTTGATGTTAATCCAACGGCCGTGTTGCTTCTTCAATATCTAATCTTCTTGCTCCAGCCGGCCAAACCTGCGCCGGTGGGATTGCCTGCTCCCGCCTCTCGTGGTCGGTTGTGCTACCGCACAGGCCGCACCGCCCCACCCTACTCCATTTCTGTCCAGGCCATTCCTCTACTCACCCACACCTCTTGTTATTTTTCCGGCGATGGCGGCCGGACTGGTAAACCCTCGTACTCCCCACCGCGTGGGCAACCACTGCCGAGTCTTCCCCAGCTCCTTGTCGTTCCCTTCCTAGGCCTCGCCGTCATCCACCACCCTAGTGCTCTCGTCGCGGCGTGGTCAATCTGGTCAACGAATGACATCCATCAGACGTGGACTATACATGGAGAGGCTGACATCTGTGTCAACGACCGCACATAACAAAATGCCTCCTTATTACGCGCAAAGTAATGATTCCTCCGCCTGACAGCTGGGACCCACCGGAAGGGCCTCTGTATTTCGTGAAAAAAACAATCCCCTGCTGACAGGTCAGACCCACCAGCTATATCTTCGCACGCAAGGAAGTGCCTCCTTATTACGCACAAAAAAATGAATACCCCCTGCTAGCTGGGACCCACCATGGTGGGAGGCTGACTTGTGGTCCTACTAAGTTGACGCGGATGGAGGGCTTTGTCAACTTAGTCAATATGAACGATTCTAGCTCCAGTGACCGTACGATGTCCATCCAATGGTGGTAGTGCTTCTTCAACCTCTGGTCTTCTCGCTCCAGCCGCCCAAACCAGCGTCGGTCATGCCGCGTGCTCCTGCCTCCCATGGACGGCTGTGATGCCACGGAGGCCTCACCGCCCCTACTACTCCCACCACTGGCCAGGCCCTGCAGTGACGGCAACCTCATACCGCAGCCGAACCAGTGAACCCTCGTACTCCTCTCCGTGTGGGCATCCATTGCAGCGTCTTCCCCGGCTCCGTGTCTTCCCCTTCCTAGGCCTCACCGTCGTCCACCGCCCTGGTGCTCTCGGCGCGGCGTGGTCAACGTGGTCAAGGAATGACTTCCATTGGAAGAGTATTGTACGTGGAGAGGCTGACAGCTGGGTCCACGGCGGCCCCAAGGAAGTGCCTCCTTATTACATGCAAAATAATTATTCCTCCACCTGACAGCAGGGACCCACCGGACGGGCCACCGTATTTCACGAAAAAACACCTAACTGTTAGGACCCTCTAGCTACATCTTTGCACGCAAGGAAGTGTGTCCATATTACTGGCAAAAAAATGATTCACCCCCTGACTACTGGGACCCACCAGCTACATCTTCGCACGCAAGGAAGTGTGTCCATATTACGGGCAAAAAAATGATTCGCCCCCTGACTGCTGGGACCCACCAGCTACATCTTCGCACGCAAGGAAGTGCATCCATATTACGAAAAAAACGATTCGCCCCCTGACTGCTGGGACCCACCAGCTACATCTTCGCACGCAAGGAAGTGCCTGACAGTCGGGACCCACCCGATCAAAGCGTACGTAGCATTCTCATTCTGGTCGCGAACGTGTACGTACATACTGGTCGATGTAGAGGCGTGCACGTGTGGTAGTAGAGGCGCGCACGTAGCATGTACACGTATGTACAGCGGCAAGGGTGCAAGAAAGAAAATACGGCAACATACGTACATATGGGCGGGGTCTCAAATGCCTACTCGCGCATACTTATGGCCAGGGCTCGTGTACATGGCTGGGTCAAAACGGAGAAACTGCATCGTCGTCGTGTTCATGAGGAGGCAACAGAGTGCGTCGTGTTCATTAGGAGGTAACTGAACGTGTGTTGTTCATCGGGAGCAAACTGGCTTGGATGGAACAGGCGATGGAAATGAGGCCTAGCATACCGCAGAACGGAGGAAACGGCCTTGTGTTTGACTGGCCATGGTGGAAACGGGATCCTGTTCATCAGGAGGGGTCTAGCGCACCGCAAAACGGAGGAAACGGACCTCCTATGGCCGAAACGGGGTCCTGTTAATCGGGAGGGGTGTAGCGTACCGCAAAACAGAGGAAACAGACCTGTGTTGGAGTGCTACGGTCGAAATGGGGGTCCTGTTCATCGGGAGGGTGTGGTGTACCGCAAAACGGGACTCCATGGGATATTGTTCATCTCCAATGTCGACCTCCTCTAGCCTCCACGGGCTCCTGTTCATCCACTGTCGACCTCCTCCAGCCTCCACCTACGACTGCTCATCCACGGGCTCCTGTTCATCCAGACTCCTCCGCGTGCTCCTTCACCGGCTACTGTTCAACCAGCCCTCTCCACGGGGGTCCTGTTCAACCACCCCTCCACGGGCTACTGTTCATCCAGCCCTCCACCGGCTACTGTTCAACCAGCCCTCCACTGGCTACTGTTCAACCAGCCGTCCACGGGGTCCTGTTCATCCAACCCTCCACGGGGTCCCGTTCATCCACCGGCTCGATCGCTCGGGGTACTATTCATCCAGCGGCAACGGCCTCTACTACCACGGGGTCCTGTTCATCCAACCCCCCACAAGGAACTGTTCATCCAAGCCCCCTCAACAACACTCACTGTTCATCCAGGGAAGGAGGCAGCAGTGTTCGATCGGCTTCAGTTAGCAGCAGTAGCGAAGGAATCACTCGAGTTCAGTTAACAGCAAGGGATCGATCGATCGCTCGGGTTCAGTAATGTGTAGCTTGCAGTGCAATCGATCGGGTTCAGTTAGAGCCCAACGCCTCGCTTGGGTTCAGTTAGAGCGCAACGCCTCACACACACGTGCGTACGTACAAGAGAAACACGCATCGCTCGGCCCCCGACCACCCACCGTAACCGGGAACTCCCCCGTTATTTTCCTCGCCCTTGCTTCTACCACGGTTTTCTCCATCATGGACGGCCCAAAGAATGTCATGCAGCTGCGTCTCCGGCCCGCCCAGGACGAAAAGCCCATTTCCTGTCATGATTTTTTGTTATAGAAGTAGGACCCCACCACATCTATGATGATACCGGGTTTTGTCACAATTATCATCATAGAAGTGTCATAAGTATGACATAATTTTTTTTCATTCGGCCCAAAATGTCACAGATGTTTCTTTTTTTGGTAGTGTATATGATTCACGTTTGACCTTTCGGTCTCAGTGTTCCGAGGCCATATCTGCATATGCTGGGCTCGTCAAGTTTAACCTGAGTATTCTGCGCGTGCAAAACTGGCTTGCACCTGCTGTATGTGAATGTAGAGCTTATCACACTCAGTCATCACTGGTGTCTCGGCACGACGAACTTTAGCAACGGTGCATACTCAGGGAGAGCACTTATACCGTGAAATTTAGTGAGAGGTCATCTTATAATGCTACCGCCGTACTAAGCAAAATAAGATGCATAAAAGATAAACATGACATGCAATCAGAATATGTGACATGATATGGCCGTCATCATCTTGTGCCTTTGATCTCCATCTTGAAAGCACCGTCATGATCTCCATCGTCACCGGCTTGCCACCTTGATCTCCATCGTAGCATCATTGTCGTCTCGCCAACTATTGCTTCTACGACTATCTCTACCGCTTAGTGATAAAGTAAAGCAATTACATGGCGATTGCATTTCAAACAATAAAGCGACAACCATAAGGCTCCTGTGGCTGACCTCCTGTCATCTTCTCCTCAGGCAAGTCAGCGGTGCTTTTCAATGGTGTCCCAGGTAGACAATTCCTTTGTAAATGTGGGGTTCGCCAAGGAGATCCTTTCTCACCTTTGATCTTTGTGCTTGCGGCTGACCTCCTACAAGCTGCCATCAATGATGCCTTCAGACAAAGAAGAATCCATCTACCGTTCCAAAGACAGAACCAACATGAATACCCTGTGATCCAATACACGGACGACATGATCATCATTCTTCCCACCAGCCCTGATCAAGCCAGAACGATTAAAGACATTCTTTCTGACTATGCTGTCTCCATTGGGATGAAGATAAACTTCCACAAGTCCACACTAATCCCAATCAACTGTGATGCCAGCTGCTACAATGAGCTCTCCACTATATTTGGCCCCAAAGTTGGATTCATGCCATTCACATACCTAGGGCTACCACTTGGGAGAACCAAGCCCTCGGTTCAGGATCTCATGCCACTAGTTTGCACAATGGAAAGACGGATGACAAGCACACTCGCATAGATGTCTTATGGGGCCAAACTCTCACTCCTCAATACAATGATCACGTCCCTATCTATCTTTGCTCTGTGCACTCTCAAACTGCCACCAAAGATTTTAGAACTTCTCCACAAACTAAGAAGGAAATGCTTGTGGACAAAAAAGACAGAACAAGGGGACAAATGTAACTCACTTGCATCCTGGAGCATGGTTTGCCAGCCAAAGCAGTGCGGTGGACTTGGAATAATAAATCTGCGTATACGAAGTGAAGCTCTCCTCCTCAAGTACCTACATAAATTCTATAACAGACACAATGTACCATGGGTTGAGCTCATATGGCCGACTTACTACACAAACAAGATCCCCCATGCCATGGAGTCGTGCGGGTCTTTTTGGTGGAGGGATGTCCTCAAGCTCGCCCCGATTTACAGAGGTATATCAAAAGCAAATATACATGATGGCACCATGGTACTTATGTGGAAGTATCTATGGATGGACAACACACTGGATGAAACATACCCACGCGCATTCTCCTACACAAAAATGAGGATATATCAGTTAAAGCTTTCTTGGGATCGACGTCACTGCATGAAACATTTCACCTTCCACTCTCGGTTCAAGCGCTGCAATAAGTCCGTGAGCTGCAACAAAATGTGATCCATCTTGGCAACAATGTAGACCCAATCCCCTATGACACCTGGACATACTGCTGGGGATCAAAGGAATACAAAGCAAACAGATACTACAAGTTCTACTTTCGGGATGTGCACACACACCAATGGTACCAATGGCTATGGAAAGCGAAGACGACATTGAAAATCAAAGTGTTTGGGTGTCTACTGCTCTCTGACCGCCTAAACACACACACCATGCTCAAGAGGAGGCACTATAACATTGGAGATGACTACAATTGCCTTTTATGTGATCAACAAATGGAAGAGGACGTGGAACATATGGTCTTTCAATGCCCTTTCAGTAGAAAATGTTGGTCCATCCTTGGGATCACATGGCAAGACACTGGATCCAGACTTATCGATTAGTCACGCAGCAAATAATTGGAACAAGCCCATATTCATGGAAGTATTCCTATTGGCATCTTGGAGTATCTGGAAAGAGAGGAATAACAAGCACTTCAGAAGCATCACCCCCACTTTGCTTTCTTGGCTTGAGCGTTTTAAGCATGTTTTAGCCTCCTCCAGCATAGAACTAGGACTGATAAGAGAGACTTTATTCTCTCCTTTATACAAAACTTAGAACCTCCTTGACTTCTCCAGCATAAAAAATTAGCTGCTAATCCCTCCAAAAGTGGAGGACAAGCACCCTGTAACTACACCATGTACATTGTATTCTATTTTTGAGTAATACAAACACCGTGGGAGCCTCTCCCACTGTCTGATCTTAAAAAAACATATGGCTCCTGCCAGTTGTCGATAACTTTTACAAAACATGATCATCTCATACAAAACTTATATCACATCATGTCTTGACCATATCACATCACAACAAGACCTGCAAAAACAAGTTAGACGTCCTCTACTTTGTTGTTACAAGTTTTACGTGCCTGCTACGGGCTTGTAGCAAGAACCGTTCTTACCTACGCATAAAAACCAAAAGGATTTTTGAAAGTGCATTATATCGACTAGAGGGGGGGGGTGAATAGGCGATTTTTATGAATTCTTCACTGAGGAATTTGCTGGTGAATAAATTCCTAAATGAAGAACTACTTGTAGCAGAATAAGTACTGAAAAGTAAACATAGCAGAACACAAGCATAGTCATCATGATGAAATGAAGACAAGCATAGAGTATAGAAAGTGTAAGCACAAGATAACACAGGATGAAGACGGACAGACTGAAGAAATTGAATTGAGGAAAATGAGGAAGTCTTCAGTCAAAGTCTTCAAATAGATATGAACAAGCACACAACAACAGAAATGAGGAAATGAAAGATTTAAGGAAATAAAACCCGTAAGCTTCGTGAAGACAATGATTTGGTAGACCAGTTCCAACTGTTGTCTCAGTTGTACGTCTGGTTGGAGCGGCTGAGTATTTAAACTCAAGGACACACAGTCCTCACTATATTCTTCTTGAGCTAATGTCACACAGACCTTGCCCGATCACTCGTGGTAAGTCTTCAGGTGACTTCCAAACCTTCACAGACTAGGTCACTCGGTGATCCACAATTCCTCTTGGATGCTCTAGACCATGATGCCTAACCATCTGGAAGAAGCACAATCTTCAAAGGTAACAAGCATCGGATCCACGCAGGATCAATATCTTCAGTGATGCTCAATCACTTTGGGGTTTAGGTGTGTTGGGTTTGTGTTTTCCTCACTTGATGATTTTCGCTCAAAGTCCTTGGAGGATGGGATGCTCTCAAATGACAAGTGTCAGTTTCTCTTGGAGCAGCCAACTAGCTAGTGGTTATAGGGGGCGGCTATTTATAGCCTAGGGAGCAGCCCAACATGATAAGACATAAATGCCCTTCACTGATATGACCTTTAGGTGGGTAGATATTTTGGGACAGCTGGCGCATAACACAGCAACGGCCGGAATTTTGACTCTCAAATTCCTCAGGGCTATCATGTTCCTCACTGTGTAGGCAATCTGCACTGGTGAATTCCTAACTCCCCAGTCAGAACAAATTCCTCAGAGACCAGAAGAACTTCGTCTCTGTCACTGAAAAATATGACTGAAATATATGAGATTTCCAATGGCTTCACTCGAAGGGATTGGTAGGTGTAGGATTTTGAGTTGAGCATCACATGGAAATTTTTACTTAGTATTTCCTCGACCCCCTTTAACAGTTTGGTGTTTCCTATGACTCAAGAAAGAGAAAATAAAACTATGAAAACAAAAGTCTTCACGCTTCATGTTCTTTGAATGATTGCCAAGTCTTCAAGGTCACACCAATTTCTTCACTCTCAAAGTGTTCAGAAATCTTCAGAAATCCAAAGTCTTCAGTTGAAGAACTTCATTTTTAGGGGTCGACTTTCTCTGTAAATATCAAACTCCTCATAGACTTATAGACCTGTGTACACTCACAAATGCATCAGTTCCTTAACCTATCAGTCTACAATACACCAAAATCACTAAGGGGCACTAGATGCACTTACAATCTCCCCCTTTTTGGTGATTGATGACAATATAGGTTAAGTTTTCAATGGGGATAAACATATGAAGTGTAAATACTGATGTTGAGGAATTTGATTGCAAGATATAAAAGAACTCCCCCTGAAGATGTGCATAGTGAGGAATTTGCTTTTGAAGCAATGCACACTTGAAGAGTATAATCACGGAGATCTCCCCCATATCTTGTAATTCATACACGCATTTGACATATAATATGAAGAATTTGAAATGCATGATGAAATATGGTGACTGATGTAATTCAGCATGCGTGCATAGACATTAATGAGGAATAAGCATGCAGAAGAACTCAGCAAACGTATCAGGCCACCATAGAGTTTAAGATTACAACTCGATCCAGCAAAGTCATCAAAAGAACAAGAGTTGTAACTTAGCAAAAAAATGCCCATATAAGATAGACTCGCTTGAAGACTAACTCAAATTTCTCCCCCTTTGTCATCGAATGACCAAAAAGGTTGAAAATGAGGACTAACGCCCCTGAAGAATATCAAGATGATGGAGGAGCGCCAGCGTTGTTGGGGTCTTGAGTCGTTGTAGGGCCTGTCGCAGTGTCATCCCAGTCTTCATACTCGTCGGTGTCGCCTGATGAAGAATATGAATTGGCGACCAAGGAAGGAACCTTGACCTTCTTGAATCGCTTCGGCGGAGGAGCAGACCAGTCAAAATCTTCCTTGAAGCCCATTTGCTTCAGATCTTCTTCACCATAGAGATGTGACAGAATAGCCCAGGTGCGATCGAAGACTTCATGGAGGTAGTAATGGTTTTTCTTCACTGCATTATGTGTAGAAGTCATGTTGTGAAGAGTAGAGCCAAACTGACGCTTAACCCATTTATGGTTTCGATCCACCTTCTGATGAAGACTAAGAAGCAGCTCTCGGCCAATCATCACATAAGGAGCAGTGGCTTGAGGATTTGGCTTGGATGCATTGGAAGCAGAATCATGAGTGGCAGAGTCATCATTGGTGGAGTAAGATGCAGCTTTGCGGAACTAACCATCCAATGGACGAATACCTTCATCGATAACAACTGGTGCCTTGCCCTTCTCATCAGCTAAGGAATATGTTCGCTTGAGGACTTCAATCGGGGGCAAGTAGCTGAGGTGATTCTGAAAGTCAGCTTTGTAGTTGAGTGAAGACCTTGTTCTGAGGAATCTCATGACCCAAGGAGCACAAGGCTTCAGCTCAAACGGAGAAAGTGCAATATTTGCCAGAGTCATCATGAAGAAATCATGATAATTGACAGGGATGCCATGCATGATGTTGAATAGCATATTCTTCATGATGCCAACAATTTCCTCATCAAATGAGTCATGGCCTTTGATGGGACTCATAGTCTTCGTCAGAATGCGATAGATGGTTCTGGGCACATACAACAATTCCTTCACAAGGAATTTGGTCCTTGGGGCTTGACCATGCTTCAGAGGCTTCATGAGCACTTGCATGTAATGAGCAGTGAGTTCAGGCTCTTCCTACAGAGAATGAGCACCTTCAGGTGGAGGACTGATTGGCAGGGCATGAAGCAATTCAGAGGCTGGTGCCATGTAGTGAGTGTTTTCGATCATCCAGTCCAACACCCAAGAGTTGATATCATCAGCATCACCTATGATATGCAGCGTTGCGTAGATATGAAGAATAAGCTCCTCATTCCAATCAACTATGTCTGAGCAAAAGTTGAGCAAGCCTGCATCATGAAGCATACTGAGGACTTGTGAGAAGCAAGACATTGATTCCATGTCCACATGAGGAATATGCTCGTGGTCGAAGACTTTGTCCTCATTGAAAAGCAGTGAAGAATATAAGTTGGCCTGGCTGGCAGTCCAGAAACGCTTCCTTCTAAGACGAGCATTGCCATAAAGATTGAATTCAGTGAAGAAAACATGCTCGCCGAAGAAGTCATCAGCCTTGAATTTCCGCTTCTTTGAGAAGGGATCCTTTGGCTTGGGATGAGGAGTGTCAGTCAATTGCATCACCGCCTCAGGAATTACAATCTCAGGATCCACAGACTGAGGAATTTTAGGATCTTCGTCAGCTGCAGCCTGGGTCTTCAATTCTTCATTTACATTTTCTTTAGCACTAGTGGCTGGAATTTCTTCATGGACAGACGGGGTTGCATGAGGTCCTTCAGATCCCATTTGTACTTCAGTAGCAGCAAGGGACTGAGGAATTGCTTGAAGTGGAGTGAACATTGGAGAGTTGGGGTGCTGACTTTCCCAAAAGTCATCATTCAACACAGGTGTGGTGCAGCCAATGTCCACATCCTCATCTTCCATTTCTTCAACGCCGACCTCTTCAGCAGTGAACTGAGGCATAGGCGAGGAGACAACTGGGGTTGAAGGGATTTCATCCACTTCAATTTTGTTATCCAACTGCTTTGACGAAGCAGCAGAAGGATTCTCTTCATCGGATTCACTGGGAATCACATAATCTTCACCAAAAGGAACAAGGTCCTTTGATGGCATGAATGAGACAGGAACAACATCAATTGGGTTGTTAATTGAGCTTGTCAACGGCTTCATCTTCTTCGCAGCTGAAGAATTTGATGAATTTGATGCCTTCCTTTTCTTCACAGATGCTCGCTTTGCAGCCTTGGTCTTCTTCGCATCTATTGCAGATGGAAGAATTGGAGTTGGTGTAGGCGCAGGAGGAGCAGAGGACTTTGGTTCAGTTTCTTCAGGTGCAACTGATGCAGTTGCCCTGACTTCTTCACTTTCTTCAAGCGCACCACTAATGGATGCCCTGGCAATATCTTCAGCGGCTAGAATGCAGTCATCAGCCCTGGTACTTTCATTTTCTTCAACAGCCTGATTGTCATCAGTGGTGCTGGCATGATCTTCAGTAGGCTAAGCATATGCTTCAGCCGGAGTGACTTCAATGTGCACAGGAGTAGCAACACTTGAAGTGAATGATTTCGTCAGCTTGACGAACCGGACCTTGGCGCCCTTCCAATCAGCATAGTATCGATTGAATTCATCACTCAGTTGCTTGATTTCAGCTTGCAAGGCAACCAGTTGATCAGGGGTAAGAGTGAGGACATTGTATTTTAGGTAGCGCTGCTTCTTGTACTGCGCTTTCTTCATTCTTCTTCCTTCTTCAAATTTCCACTTCTCTTCTTCAATGAAGGCAGTCAGCACATGACTTTGACTAGGAGTGAGGTTCATCTCCGACAAAGGCGTGTTTGGGTCCTTGTGCCATAGGTCAATGAAGTCGAGGATCAACTTTGGATCCAATAGCAGTGGCACATTGCTGCCTTGGGCTCTAGCGGCCCTGGCCTACCTGTCTCCGATGATTTCGGAAAGTTCTTCATCATCAGCCTCATCGTCATAAGAGGGCACTTGAAAGGTGACCTGCTTCTTGTGAGGACTTGGTCGAAGGCCTCGTCCGGGAGTGGCCTTTTTCTTCAGCAGAGAGGGGCCAGTTGAGGAATTTGGTGCAGCTGAGGAACTCGCAGATGCTCCTGAGGCAATTGAGATACCCGCGGTCCTTTGGCACGTGGCGAGATGCACAGGTGCATAGGATTTAGTCGGAGCAGCTGAAGACTTTGTCGGAGCAGCTGAGGACATTGAAGGAGGAGCAGACTGAGGAATAGGTTGTGAGGGCTTTGAAGAATCTCGCCTTGAGGGCATTGCCGAGGAACTTGGTCGTGAGGGCATTGAGGGAGAAGCACTTGGCTTATGCACTGGCTTCTTAGGCATCACCTTCTTCGGCTTACTAGCAGAGGCCTCAGCAGCGGTAGCAGCAGCAGCAGAATCTTCATTAAATTTCCTCACTGCTTCCTTTGCTTGTTTGGCCAGTTTGGCTTGGCGCTTTTCCCATCAGGATAGTCCTCACCGCGCTTGAGGCTAGTGGGATCTGCCAATTGGCCTGGTGCCAATGGAGGACTTGGGCATGGAGGGTTGAGTGCAAATTTCTTCATATACTTGGGAGTAACATACATGTAGTCCCTCCATTCTCGTGCCCATCTCCTCTCTATCCTTTGTATGCGCACTTTGCGCTGATTTTTGTCCTCCTTGCCAAATTTGGCCTCATCAGGAGTGCAATAATCCTTGTATATGTCATCAGGGATCTCGAAAGCAGTATTGACCTCAGGCCTCTTTCCACCCTTCTGTGGCTTCTTACCACCACCCATTTTCTTCAACTGAGGAATATGAACAACTGAAGTTTATGAAGAAGTGTGCAACTTTTCTTCGAGGAATGCTGCAAATGAGTTAAGTTGATGAGAACCTAGTGATTCAGCAGCGGACATTTGTACCTGTGAACAGAGTATAGTTGCGAGGAATTTGGAGAGGTCATATGTGTTCTCAGAAGGTTTTTTCAAAAAAGAATATGTTTGAGGAATTTGACTAGATGAGTCTTGAAGAATTTCACTAAGCGTTATTTATCTTAGGTTCCAGAGTTGTATAGATTGAAAATCCACACAATTGAGGAATCTTGAAGAAAATCATTGTTTAGGGAAACAAATCAAGAGCAGATGACATGTGAGGTGTTCATGTGGGTGAAGATTTGAAGAATAAACACCTTTAAAGATTTTCAAGAAAACATATGAATCAAAGAGGGCAGTAAAAGTAACTTTTAATTACCCTTGATGAAGAACACGACGAACTGGGAAGTGTAGATGTGAAGTTCGTCAGTTCAGGTCTTCCACGCCCTAACTAGGCAGAGGAAGACAGCTACGGCGGCGGCGGAGTGAAGAAATCCGCAACCAGCGTGTTGGGGATATAACTATTGAGTATAAACCGCCCAGGAGGGGCCGGTTTACCCTCAACCGTATTGAAGCCCATGAAGACTCAGAAGATGGCGTTTTACTGTGAAGCTTAGAGGCCCAGAGCCCAGTGGCGGATTAGGGCCCATAATAACAAACCGCCATCATTATGTAAACTTGTGTTGTAAGTTAGGAAAGGAGAGACCGAGCCGGACCCTTGTATGAGTCGGCCTCGGGGCTCTATAGACCGGTCGGGCGTCAACCTGTGTATATAAAGGGACGACCCGGCGGCGGTTCAGGGACAGCAGACAATACCTCGAGACTCAGGCAAAGCGTATTCGCTCCCTGATCATCGAAACCCAATCAATCCCATCACAAATAGATGTAGGCTTTTACCTTCATTGAAGGGGCCAAACTAGTATAAACTCCCATGTCCCTTGTCCGGTTTAACCCCTTCAAGCTAACCCATAGCAATGGCTCCACGACTAAGTCCTTTCATGAGGACATCTGCCGTGTTAATTCCATGACAGTTGGTGCCCACCGTGGGGCTATCGCACGATGGTGTCGAGTTCTTGAAGGCCTGCTCTGAAGGGCTTAAGGGGTACATGATCGGCCGGATGACCAATAGTCGTCGCGGTAAGCTCTACATCGATGATGAAGGATGGGGCCCCGAGGCCGGCTCAATCGAGTATGGGTACCGGGTCCCCTTTGGCGGAATTCACGTCTTCATTGGCAAGATCGGTGAATCAGGCCCTGAGCCGGACATCTACATCGACCTCGTCGAGCCGGCTCAGCGTGCAAGCCCTGCCCGGGTGAAACCCGCCATGAAGCGTGTGTTCGTAGGATGTGTCCATGGGATCGGATCTGAACCAGTGTCTGAAGGTGAGACAGTTATTTGTTCCGATGACGAGTCGTCCACTGGTGAAACCGAGTCCCTATACCAAGTTCAGGATGGTGTGTTTGAAGGATATTCCGATGGTAACAGTATTCTGGATCTTTTTGAACCGCCAAGTTGGGTTGTTGTTTTCATGGCCGGAACACAGCCCACTCTACAGTCTTCATCCACAGTAGTAATGAATACCGGATCAGCAGCCGCGGCAGGAGGCCCGGCGCGCCGACTGGCTCTAGTCCTCTCCGGTTTGATGGATGCCTGGGCTACCTTGTTGACCATGGTAGTTACCTCGAAGACGCAGGATCAGCATAATGCGAATATTGCGAAGCTGAAGGACCAGATAACACAGGCCAAGGAGGATCTAGCAATGGAGGATGCTAGGCTGGCTGAGGAACGGGCCGATTTGGATGCCCAGTCGCAGCAAATACAGGCGCAGAACTACCGACTCCTGCTGGATCAGAATGCAACACATGACGTAATGCGGAGAAAGTACCGGTCGCATCTGCCATCGGTCTACGAGGGAGAGAATCTTTTCAACACGCCAGGAGCTGGGCCAAGTAATCCGGTAGCCACAAACCAGACTGACGCGCCGAGGGCAGCACCGGATCAACCGCGAATGATGGAACCGCCTCGACGGATAGATAACCCGCCGCAATACGTGCCTACTCCGCCGGGTCACTTCTCAAGTCCTTTGGATAATATGATTGCTGCAGCATCTCGCTTGGCAGCTATTTCGATGGAGGGTGCTTCACTGGCAGCGATGGAGACGCGGTGGGCTAGGGACCTTCTTCAAACCGCCATGGTACAGCATCAGGCTTATTCTTATAGCCGAGATAGAATTCATTCAACCCCTTGTCCGAGCCCAAGCTATAGCAGGCGTATGGATGAACCGGAGGTATCTAGCAGCGCGCGGCATCGTAATGCTCAAGATGTGGTGGATCATGGCAGGGCACGAAGGGAGGCCGCTTGGGGACATCATCAACCCACCCCGGTTCAGCCAGCAGCGTCAGTCGACCGAGGCACCGGGCTTGCCTTCAGTTCCTGGGGAGTGCCGTGCCTTATCCGGCTCTCCGTAATGTGCGTTTGCCCAAAGATTTCAGGGGTCCATGTAAAGTGCCCAATTACACGTCTGATCAGCCACCTGAGGCGTGGGTCGATAGTTTTGAGATGGCAATGGAGATGCTGGATGTAGATAAAGCGGCTTGTGCAAAGTACTTCACGATGATGTTGGAAGGAACGACCCATACTTGGTTGAAAAATCTACCAGCTAACTCCATTGAGTCATGGGATTAGTTGAAAGCCTGGTTTATAGCCAATTTCAAAGACACGCGCAAACAGCCCATGTCCATTGTGGATCTGGATGCTTGTGTTCAAGGGGAGAATGAATCAACAACTCATTGGGTATGCCGGGTTTCAGAGGTTTTGCACTCGTCTGATCGGATTAACGCTGGTCAAGCAACCATAACGCTGGAGCGTAATTGCCGGTTTAAGTCACTGAAGATGAAGTTTGGACGGCTCAAGCACCATTGCAACGACATGGGAACCCTCATGGCAGCCTTGGTCAAGTAAGCCGATTCTGATAATACCAAGGATCCCGATTCTGATGATGAGAATCCGGAGAAGGGAAAGAAGAACGGCGGTGCAAAGGGACAGCGGCACAACCAAGGAGGCCATGGGAATAATAGTAAGCGTAAAGCGGATTCAGATTTTGTGGCTAACGCTAATGTGCAGCGTTGTAAGGGTAAACCGCCCCAGCGTGGTAGCAGAATGAATCTGGACCGTTTGTTGAATCAGCCCTGTCCAAAGCATGGGACCAAGGAGGCTCCTGCAACGCATCTCTGGAAGGTTTGTAACATTATGAAGGAGTTCAAAAACTCTGATCTTTTCCGGTATGATTAGGGTCCATCAGGCGGTTCAGGTCCAGGTTTTCATGGTGGCGGCGGCTCAAACTCTGGGTTTCAGAATAATCAGGGCAACCTGAACAACCAAGGTGGCAATAACCAGTAGAGTAATCAAGGAAATCAGCAGCAGTCGGGTTACCACAGTCACCCAAAACATTTGAATGGTGGCTAGTATCATGTGTTCACCACTAGTTTGTGTAAGCGTGATCAGAAGCTTCACAAGAGGGCAGTCAATGTTGTTGAACCGGCAGTGCCACGTTATCTGCGGTGGTCCGAACAACCTATTGTGTGGAGTAGGGAGGATCATCCGCCCCAGGTTGACAATCTGGGTCACCTGGCTTTGGTGGTGGCACCTCAGGTAGGAGGTTATAAGTTCACCACGTTACTCATGGATGGAGGAAGCAGTATCAACATTTTGTATTATGAGACCTTCCGTCGCATGGGGTTGACATACAAGAGTCTTAAACCGTCCAACACTGGTTTTCATGGTGTGGTGCCAGGTAAATCAGCATATCCTGTTGGTAAGATCGCTTTGGAGGTTGTGTTTGGTGATGAGCATGATTCCCAGTCTGAGACATTGACCTTTGAAGTGGTGAGAATTCAGAGCCCGTACCATGCACTGTTTGGGCGACCGGCTTATGCAAAGTTCATGGCGAGGCCATGTTATATTTACTTAAAGCTCAAGATGCCGGGTCACAAGGGGACCAGCACGGTTCACGGAAGTCGTAAAATCACTCTGGATTGCAAGGAGGGTGATGCGGCCTATATCGGGTTGTGCTACAGAGGAGCTGAAGTTTTATAAGGAAATGTTGATCCGCCAGACATGACCCCTCTGAAGAAGCCCACCACTGAGCATGACCCAATCCTACATTTCAAACCGGCCGATGAGACCAAACTTGTTGACTTCGTTCCTGGCGATTCGTCCAAGCAGTTCAGCATTAGCACCAATCTGGATCCGAAATAGGAAAGCGTGCTCATCAAGTTCATCCGTGAGAACCGGGACATTTTTGCATGGAAGCCTTCTGACATGCCAGGTGTACCAAGGGAACTCGCTGAGCACACTCTTAATATTGATCCCAAGTTTAAACCGGTCAAGCAATTTCTTCGTCTCTTTAATGAGGAAAGATGCAAGGCAATTGGTGAAGACGTAGCCCGACTATTGGCTGCTGGGTTTATCGTTGAAGTGTTTCATCCCGAATGGCTGGCCAATCCGGTGCTTGTTCTCAAGAAAAATGGCACTTGGCGTATGTGTGTGGACTACACTGATTTGAATAAAGCTAGTCCGGACGATCCCTTTGCTCTGCCGCGTATTGATCAGATTATTGATGCGTCGGCGGGTTGTGAGCGTCTGAGTTTTCTAGATGCTTATTTAGGTTATCATCAGATCAAGATGGCAGTTAAGGACCAGGAGAAGACATACTTCATCACTCCCTTTGGAGTCTTTTGCTATGTTTCTATGCCCTTTGGGCTCAAGAGTGCCCAGGCAACTTATCAGCGTTGTGTGCAGAATTGTCTTCACACGCAGATTGGGCGTAATGTTCATGCCTATGTGGATGACATTGTGGTAAAATCCAGGAAGAAGGAAACACTGATAGATGACCTCAAGGAGACGTTTGACAATCTTCGGGTTTACAAAATGATGCTCAATCCGGATAAATGTGTTTTTGGTGTTCCGGCAGGCAAGCTCTTGGGCTTTCTGGTATCCAACAGAGGCATAGAGGCTAATCCGGAAAAAATGAAAGCGATTACATCCCTGGCTAAACCGAAGTGTATCAACGATGTTCAGCGTCTGGCAGGTCAGATTGCAGCCCTTAGCCGGTTTATCAGCCGTTTGGGAGAGAAGGCAATTCCTTTGTATCAGATGTTGAAAAAGACAGACAATTTCGTCTGGAGTGACGCAACTAATGCGGCTTTTGAGGAGTTAAAGCGGCAGTTCATTGAACCGTCGGTTCTTGCAGCTCCGGTTGATAATGAACCCTTGCTATTATATGTGGCTGCCAATGCCCGAGCGGTTAGCGTGGTGATTGTGGTTGAGCGTAAGGAGGCTGGGAAGGAGTATCCGGTTCAACGACCCGTGTATTACATCAGTGAAGTCCTGATTGAATCAAAACAACGCTATCCACATTGGCAGAAGTTGGTGTATGGGGTCTTTATGGAAAGTCGAAAGCTCAAGCAATACTTTCAAGGCCATCCCATCATAGTGGTTAGTTCTGCTCCTTTGGGTGACATAATTCAAAACAGGGAAGCCACTGGCCGGGTTGCAAAGTGGGCAATTGAGCTTGGTCCACACAGTTTGAAGTATGTGCCTCGAACAACCATCAAATCCAAGCACTTGTGGATTTTATCAATGATTGGACTGAGTTGCAAGCACCAGAGGACAAACCGGATAATACATACTGGACTATTCATTTTGATGGATCCAGGCAATTGGAGGGCTCGGGGGCTGGAGTTGTCCTTACTTCCCCTCGAGGTGATAAAATTTGCGATGTTCTCCGCTTGATGTTTCCTTGTACTAACAATGCAGCTGAGTATGAAGCTTTACTCCATGGTCTCCAGGTGGCTTAATAGATGAACTTAAGTCGAGTTCGTTGTTTTGGCGATTCTGATCTGGTGGCTCAGCAAGTTTCTGGTACTTGGGATTCTAAGGATCCACTCATGGCGGCTTATAGACGTGAGGTGGATATTGTGGCGGGTCACTTCAAAGGGTATCAGGTTGAGCATATCAATCGGCGCAAAAACGAAGCAGCGGAAGCTTTAAGCCGGCTTGGATCTCAGCGCAAACCGGTACCTCGCAATACCTTTTTAGATATCTTGCATAATCTGTCTCTTAAGTTGCCGATAGAAGTGGACTTGGTTGTTCCTGATCTGGAGGCTCAGTTGGTGGCTGCTTTACACGTTGTGCCGGATTGGACGATTCCATATCTGGCGTACATGAACCGGGGCGAGTTACCAGAATATGAAGTTCTGGCTCGGCAGATAGTCCGGCGATCCAAGTCCATGGTTATTCACAATGGCGAGTTGCACTACTGTAGCGTTTCAGGCGTATTTCAGCGTTGTGTTTCTCTGGAAGAATGCCAAGAGATCCTACGGGAAATTCATGAAGGGCATTGTGGTCATCATGCAGGTTCAAAGTCCCTGGTTGCAAAGGCTTTTCGACATGGGTTCTACTGGCTGACAGCTCATGCTGATGTGGAGGATCTGGTAAAGCGATGTGATGCTTGTCAAAAGTTTTCACACAGAGCTCATGTTCCAGCTCAAGAACTACGGATGATTCATATCACTTGGCCTTTTGCCACTTGGGGGCTTGATATGGTGGGACCCTTCAAACGCTCCAAGGATAAGAAGACCCACCTATTGGTGGCGGTTGATAAATTCACCAGGTGGGTTGAAGCGGAGCCTGTTAGCAAGTGTGATGCGGCTACGGCGGTTCAGTTTCTCAAAAAGATTATCTTCCACTTTGGCTTTCCACACAGCATCATCACGGATAATGGCACAAACCTTTCTAAAGGTGAGATGGTAGATTTCTGTCAGAGAGAGCACATCCGGTTTGACTTAGCATCTATGGCACACCCTCAGTCCAACGGTCAAGCAGAGAGAGCCAACCAAGAAATTTTGAAGGGTATTAAACCCCGGCTCATGATTCCCTTGAAGCGGACGCCGGGTTGTTGGGTGGAAGAATTACCTTCTGTCTTATGGAGCATCAACACCACTCACAATCGTTCAAGAGGACACACACCTTTCTTCATGGTGTACGGGGCAGAGGCGGTCCTCCCCAGTGATATTCGTCATGACTCGCCTCGGGTTGCAAATTATGTTGAAGCGGACAACGAGCAAGCACGCCAAGAGGCGTTGGATCTGTTAGATGAGAAATAGAACATGGCTCTGGCTCAATCGGCGGTTTATCAACAAGACCTGCAGTGTTATCACAACCGCCGGGTTAGGACAAGAACCTTTCAAGAAGGCGACTTGGTGCTCCGGCTCATCCAGGATCAGACCGACATGCACAAGTTATCCCCACCTTGGGAGGGACCCTTTGTGGTCAGCAAAAATCTGCACAACGGATCATACTACCTCATTGATGTTCGAGACAACTCACGCAACCCTGAGGAGGAGACCCGGCGGCCGTGGAACATAGCTCTCCTACGGCCTTATTACACTTGAGCCATAGGCTTTTCTTATGTGCATATTTCGGCAATGTATATATTATGATCAATAAAATAAACTAGCATCCTTGCTAAAAGCAGGGCCTCTGCTATTTTTTCTCAAATATCCTTTGAGTTACATGGGGGCTTCAGCTGACAAAGCAGAGTACTACCTGTTAACCCGACTATCATGCCACAATACAGCTTGGGAGCTTCACACCCAAGGGGCCAAAGAGAGTCTGGATGCTATGCACAACTCAAACATAGGCACCCAATGAGCACAGTTCATCATGTTACTTGGGGGCTCCTTGTGTCAAATACCAAGGAGATTGAAAGGACCCTTGTAGCTGGGTATCGACCCACGGTTTGGAAGCCGGGTATATTTACCTAAAACCCCGGGTTAACCTGCCTTCATCAAGTAAGTCACTCCTATCCAGGTAATCCTGGCATGACCCTCCGAATGTTTGACAGTTACTCTCATTGAGACCCTGAACTTGTCAAAGTTAAAATGGTGATTGGTTAGTTGGAGGACCATCTTAAAAGGCTTTGTCAAATGGTTTAACTCAGCGGCCTGGCAGCCCATGAAAAGCCTCGAATTTGGGCCTGGCAGCCCTTGAAAAGCCTCGACTACACGGTTTTATTTACCTTTGTCATCTTTCTTTTTTGAGAATTCTATGTTAAACCGGTTTCTATGACCTGGTATGGCTTTTCAGTCAGCTTATTAGCCCGGTGTTTTTTAAACCGGCTTTGTTGAGGATATAGCTACTGGGTGTAAACCGGCCAGGAGGGCCCGGTTCACCCTCGACTATGCTGAAGCCCATGAAGATCCAGAAGATGGCGTTTTACTAATGAAGCTTAGAATCCCGCAGCCCAAAGGCGGATTAGGGCCCATAGTGGTAAACTGCCATGACTATGTAAACTTGTAATATAAGTTAGGAAAGGAGAGACCGAGCCGGACACTTTGTATGAGTCAGCCTCGGGGCTGTGTAGACCGGCCGGGCGTCAACCTGTGTATATAAAGGGACGACCCGATGGCGGTTTAGGGACAACAGACAACAAATCGAGACTCAGGCAAGCGTATTTCGCTCCCTGGTCACCGAAACCCAATCAATCCCATCACAACTAGACATAGGCTTTTACCTTCGTCGAAGGGGCCGAACTAGTATAAACTCCCGTGTCCCTTGTCCGGTTTAACCCCTTCAAGCTAACCCATTGCGATGGCTCCACGACTAAATTCTTTCATGAGGACATCTGACGTGTTAATTCCACGACAGTTGGCGCCCACCGTGGGGCTATCGCACGATGGTGTCGAGTTCTTGAAGGGCTGCTCTGAAGGACTTAAGGGGTACGTGATCGGCCGGATGACCAAAAGTCGTCGTGGCAAGCTCTACATTGACGACGAAGGATGGGGCCCCGAGGCCGGCTCGATCGAGTACGGGTATCGGGTTCCCTTCGGCGGAATTCATGTCTTCATCTGCAAGATCGGCGAACCGGGCCCTAAGCCGGACATCTGCACCGACCTCGTCGAGACGGCTCAGCATGAGAGTCTAGCCCGGGTTAAGCCTGCCGTGAAGCATGCGTTTGTAGGATGTGTCCATGGGATCGGATCTGAACCGGTGTCTGAAGGCGAGATAGCCGTATACTCCGACGGCGAGTCATCCACTGGTGAAACTGAGTCCTTGTACCAGATTCATAGTGGTGCGTTCGAAGGATATTCCGATGGCAACAGTATTCCGGACCTCCTTGAACCGCCAAGTCGGGTTGCTGTTTACATTGCCAGAACACAGCCCACGTTGCACTCTTCATCTACCACATTAATGAATACTGGATCAGCAGCCGCGACAGGATTCCCGGCGCGTCGTCCAGCGCAAGTCCTCTCCGGTTTGATGGACGCCTGGGCGACCTTGTTAACCGCAACAGTCACCCCGCAGACGCAGGATTAGCACAACACGGACGTTGCGAAACTGAAGGACCAAATAGCACAGGCTAAGGAGGACCTGGCAGCTGAGGATACTAGGATGGCTGAAGAACGGGCCACTTTGGATGCCCAATCACAGCGGATACAGGCACAGAATTACCAGCTCATGCTGGATCGGACCGCATCAGTGGATGTAATGCGAAGGAAGTACCGGTCACATCTGTCGCCGGTTTACGAAGGGTTAAATCTTTTTCAGACGTGAGGCGCTGGGACGAGCAATCCGGCAGCTACAAACCGGACTGAGGCGCCTAGGACAGCTCCGGATCAACTACGGATGACGGAGCCACCCCGACGAACGGATAACCCGCTGCAATACGTGTCTACACCATCGGGTCACTTCTCGAGCCCTCTGGATAACATGATTGCCGCAGCCTCACGCTTGGCAGCCATTCCGATGGAGGGTGATTCAATAGCAGCAGTCCAGACGCGGCGGGCGAGAGACCTTCTTCAAACCGCCATGGTGCAGCAGCAGGTTTATTCATATAGCCGGGATAGAATTCATTCAACCCCTCGTCCAAGCCCAAGTTATAGCAGGCGTATGGATGAACCGGAGGTGTCTAGCAATGCGCAGCATCGCAATGCTCAAGATGTGGTGGATCATGGAAGGGCATGAAGGGATGCCGCTTTGGGTCGTTATCAACCCGGCCCGGTTCAGCCAGCAGCGTCAGTTGACCGAGGCACCGGGCTTGCCTTCAGTTCCTAGGGAGTGCCGTGCCTTATTTCGGCTCTCCGTAATGTGCGTCTGCCCAAAGATTTCAAGGGTCCATGCAAAGTGCCTAATCACACGGCGGATCAGCCACCTGAGGCGTGGGTCGAGAGTTATGAGATGGCAATGGAGATGCTGGATGCAGATGAAGCAGCTTGTGCAAATTACTTCACGATGATGTTGGAGGGAACAGCCCGTACTTGGTTGAAAAATCTACTAGCTAATTGCATCGAGTCATGGGATCAGTTGAAGGCCCAGTTTATAGCCAATTTCAAAGACATGTGCAAACAGCCCATGTCCATTGTGGATCTGGATGCTTGTGTTCAAGGAGAGAACGAGTCCACAACTCATTGGGTACGCCGGGTCTCAGAAGTGTTGCACTCGTCCGACCGGATTAATGCTGGTCAAGCGATTGTCACACTGGAGCGCAATTGCCGGTTTAAGTCACTGAAGATGAAGTTGGGACGGCCCAAGCGCCACTGCAACGACATGGGAACCCTCATGGCAGCCTTGGTAAAGTATGCCTATTCTGATAATACCAAGGATCCCGATTCTGATAATGAGAAACCGGAGAAGGGAAAGAAGAATGGCGGTGCAAAGGGACAGCAACACAACCAAGGAGGCCACGGGAATAATGGTAAGCGTAAAGTGGATTCAGATTTTGTGGCTAACGCTAATGTGCAGCACCGAAAAGGTAAACCGCCCCAGCACGGTGGGGCGATGAATCTGGAGCATTTGTTGAATCAGCCCTATCCAAAGCATGGGACCAAGGAGGCTCCTGCAACGCATCTTTGGAAGGATTGTAACATTATGAAGGAATTCAAAAACTCTGATCTTTTCCGGTATGATCAGTGTCCATCCGGCGGTTCAGGTCCAGGTTTCCATGGTGGCGGCGGTTCAAACTCTGGGTTTCAGAATAATCATGGCAACCAGAACAACCAAGGTGGTAATAACCAGCAGAATAATCAAGGGAATCAGCAGCAGTCGGGTTACCAGAGTCACCCAAAGCAGATGAATGGTGAGCAATATCATGTGTTCACCACTAGTTTGTGCAAGCGTGATCAGAAGCTTCACAAGAGGGCAATCAATGCTGTTGAACCGGCAATTCCACATTATCTACAGTGGTCGGAACAACCTATTGTGTGGAATAGGGAGGATCATTCGCCCCGGGTTGACAATTCGGGTCAACTAGCTCTGGTGGTGGTGCCTGAGGTGGGAGGTTATAAGTTCACTAATGTACTCATGGATGGAGGAAGTAGTATCAATATTCTGTATTATGAGACATTCCGTCGCATGGGGTTGACAGATAAGAATCTTAAACCGTCCAACACTGTTTTTCATGGTGTGGTACCAGGTAAATCGACGTATCCCGTAGGTAAGATCGCTTTGGAAGTGGTGTTTGGTGATGAGCATGACTCTAGGTCTGAGACATTGACCTTGGAGGTAGTGAGAATCCAGAGCCCATATCATGCGCTATTTGGGCGGCCGGCTTATGCAAAATTCATGGCAAGGCCTTGTTATATTTATTTTGCAGCTCAAGATGCTAGGTCATAAAGGGACTATCATGGTTCATGGAAGTCGAAAAATTGCGTTGGATTGCGAGGAAGGTGATGCGGCTTATGCTGAGGCGGTTTGTGCTACAGAGGAGCTAAAGTTTTAAAAGGAGAATGTTGATCCGGCAGATATGACCCCTCTGAAGAAGCCCACCACTGAGCATGAGCCAACGCTGGATTTCAAACCGGCTGACGATACTAAGCTTGTTGACTTCGTACCTCGCGATTCATCCCAGCAGTTCAGCATCAGCACCAATCTGGATCCAAAATAGGAAAGCGCGCTCATCGAGTTCATCCATGAGAACTGTGACATTTTTGCATGGAAGCCTTCTGACATGCTAGGTGTACCGAGGGAACTCACTGAGCACACTCTTAATATTCATCCGAAGTTTAAACCGGTCAAGCAATTTCTTCGTCGCTTTAATGAAGAAAGACGCAAGGCAATTGGTGAAGAGGTAGCCCGGCTGTTGGCTGCTGGGTTTAACGTCGAAGTGTTTCATCCTGAATGGTTGGCTAATCCGGTGCTGGTTCTTAAGAAAAATGGCACTTGGCGTATGTGTGTGGACTACATGGACTTGAATAAGGCTTGCCCGACCGATCCCTTTGCTCTCCCGCGTATTGATCAGATCATTGATGCGACGGCGGGTTTTGAGCGCCTGAGTTTTTACGATGCTTATTCAGGATATCATCAGATCAAGATGGCAGTTAAGGACCAGGAGAAGACAACCTTCATCACTCCCTTTTGAGCCTTCTGCTATGTTTCTATGCCCTTTGGGCTCAAGAGTGCTCAGGCAACTGATCAGTGTTGTGTGCAAAATTGTCTTCACATGCAGATTGGGTGTAATGTTCATGCCTATGTGGATGACATTGTGGTAAAATCCAGGAAGAAAGAAACACTGATAGATGACCTCAAGGAGACGTTTGACAATCTTCGGGTTTACAAGATGATGCTTAATCCGGATAAATGTGTTTTTGGTGTTCCGGCAGGCAAGCTTCTCGGGTTTCTTGTATCCAACAGGGGCATTGAGGCTAACCCAGAAAAAATTAAGGCAATCACATCCCTGGCTAAATCGAAGTGTATCAATGATGTTCAGCGTCTCGCAGGTCGGATTGCAGCCCTTAGCCGGTTTATCCGTCGTTTGGGAGAGAAGGCAATTCCTTTTGTATCAGATGTTGAAAAAGGCGGATCATTTCGTCTGGAGTGACGCAGCCAATGCGGCTTTTGAGGAGCTAAAGTGGCAGTTGGTTGAACCGCCGGTTCTTGCAGCCCCAGTTGATCATGAGCCTTTGCTGTTATACGTGGCTGCCAATGCCCGAGCAGTCAGTGTGGCAATTGTGGTTGAGCGTAAAGAAGCTGGGATGGAATATCCAGTTCAACGCCATGTATACTACATTAGTGAAGTCCTGATTGAGTCAAAACAACGCTATCCACATTGGCAGAAGTTGGTGTACAGGGTTTTTATGGCCAGTCGAAAACTCAAGCAATATTTTCAAGGCCATCCAGTCACAGTGGTTAGTTCTGCACCTTTGGGCGATATAATTCAAAACAGGGAAGCAACTGGCCGGGTTGCAAAGTGGGCAATCGAGCTTGGTCCACACGGTTTAAAATATGTACCTCAAACAGCCATCAAGTCTCAGACCTCAAGCGGATGCCGGGTTGTTGGGTGGAAGAATTACGTTCTGTGTTGCGGAGTATCAATACCACCCCCAATCGATCAACAGGTTACACGCCTTTCTTTATGGTATATGGGGCAGAGGCAGTTCTCCCAAGTGATATACGTCATGACTCGCCCCGGGTTGCTAATTATGTTGAAGTGGACAACAAGCAAGCTCGCCAAGAGGCACTGGACCTGTTAGATGAGAAACAGGATATGGCTTTGGCTCGATCGGCGGTTTATCAACAAGACCTATGGCGTTATCACAGCCGCCGGGTTAGGAAAAGAACCTTTCAAGTAGGTGACTTGGTGCTGCGGCTCATCCAGGATCAGACCGACATGCACAAGTTATCCCCGCCTTGGGAAGGACCCTTTGTGGTCAGCAAGAATCTCCACAACAGATCATACTACCTCATTGACGTTCGAGACAACTCACGCAACTCTGAGGAGGAGGCCCGGCAGCCGTGGAACATAGCTCTCCTCCGGCCTTATTACACTTGAGCCATAGGCTCTTCTTATGTACATGTTTCGACAATGTATATATTATGATCAATAAATAAATCAGCATCCTTGCTCTAAGCGGGACTTCTGCTGTTTTTTCTCAAATATCCTTTGAGTTACATGGGGGCTTTAGCTGACAAAGCGGAGTACTACCTGTTAACTATCACGCCACAAAGCTTGGGAGCTTCACACCCAAGGGGCCAAAGAGAGTCTGGATGCTGTGCACAACTCAAACATAGGCACCCAATGAGCACAGCTCATCACGTTACTTGGGGGCTCCTTGTGTCAAATACCAAGGAGTTTGAATGGACCCTTGTAGCTGGGTATCGACCCACGGCTTGGAAGCCTGGTGTATTTACCTAAAACCCCGGGTTAACCTGCCTTCATCAAGTAAGACACTCCTATCCAGGTCATCCTGGCACGGCCCTCCGAACGTTTGACAGTTACTCTCATTGAGACCGTGCACTTCTCAAAGTTAAAATGGTGATTGGTTAGTTGGAGGTCCATCTTAAAAGGCTTTGTTAAATGGTTCAACTCAGCGGCCTGACAGCTCACAAAAAGCCTCGAATTTGGGCCTGGCAGCCCTCAAAAAGCCTCGACTACACGGTTTTATTTGCATTTTGTTCAATTTTATGTTAAACCGATTTTCTTAGCCTGGTCAGTCATCTTATTAGCCAGGTATTCTTTAAACCAGCTTGGTTTGCAACTACACGTTGACAGACCTTATTCTTAAACCAGAGTTTGTTAACCCGGCCTGGCTTTGGTCATCTGGTGTGAATCATCACCCGGTCTGATTTACTATACGACATCAGTACATGATGGAGTTATACAAGAATCCCATATTGGGGTTTTCACCCTTATTACAATCAAAGTTGATCAGCCAATTAAACAGGGATATTACATCACACATATGAATCATTTCATATCTTTACGGTTTGATTCTCAATCAGGCCTTTTCTTGGGCATTATGACCCATCCAGCGATAAACCGCCAGGACACTTTTCTTTTTTATGCACACACAGGAGTTGCATATTATGATACCTGAACCAAAATTGACATTGACATGGTGGATCACATAAAGTATCTTCTCCTGCACGATGGCAGTAGATCAAAATAGTTTTTGCTACCCTATTACAAGGCGCAGAGGCCAAAAATATGGAATTGTTTCATAACGGATAGTTTCTAACATATCAACCGAATTGACGGATTAAGCCTCATCGCCGGGTTGATGTGAAGTAGATGGGTCATCTGGCGTCGGTTCAGCCTCCTCCTCCCCATCCAATGGCTGGAAGTCATTGGTGGTCCAGTCAATCTGGGTTAAAGCCTGAAAGACCGCCTCTTCACTTATAAGCTCAGCCGGATCAATGTCAGAGGCGTAAGTGTGCTTACGGATTGGTGGAAAAGGTTCTGCACTTCAGGAATGACAGCTTCAACCCGTTTGTTGTTTGCGTCATAGAAGGACTGGTGAACCGTCAGGTTAGCCTCTTCTGCCAACTGACTCGCCAGAGGACGCATCTCCCTTGTTACCCGTTTGAGGGCGTCATTGTCAAATACTTCGCCATTTTCTTGTGCACTAGGGAAGCCCTTGGCTATATCAGCTGGATCAAGATCAGGTATCCATGCCTTGGCTCGACTCAGTGCTAGTAAAGTGCCAGCCGGCAGCGGATCGCTTCAATTCTTCTATCTGCGCTGGCGTCATAGATAGCCGGTCCAGCGTGTCTTTGATCAGTGTTGGAGCCGCATTGTCATAAGAAGTGGCACAGATAACCCATTGGACGCCGGTATACGGTTGTTCAATCAGCGTATACGCGGCCTTGAGTTTCTTCCGCATATCAGAACCCAGATGAGCAATGCGACTACCTATAGCGGTTTAAGAAGTTCATGTTAAACCGGAGAAAATTTCAAAGCGGAGTATTCATAAAGCCTTGGTAAACAATGCTTACCAAATATTGCAGAGGTCATGGCATTGACTTGGCGCTTTAATCCACTAAGCTCTTCCGTCACCGGTTCAAGAGCTGACTCAGCGTTTTCCGCCCGCTTCAGCAATCCAGCCTTTTTGGTATCCCAGTTGGCCTGCTCAGACTTGAACCATTCTTTGAGCTGCTCCATGGTGGTTAAGGCAGTTTTCAACTCATCCTTGGCCTTGGTGGTTTCTGCTTGTTGGGATTTCAGATTTTCTTGAAGGTCAGCAATTTGCGAAACTTGTTGGTTTATCTCACTCTGCAACAGTAAGAGAGCATGTCAATATCTTTGTTAAAGTCCCAAGCATATAACCAGTTATACATTTGGCACTTGGGGGCTAATGCAGATCATTTTCCTACTGATTATTGAAGTCCCAAGGATTAATACAAGTTTTAATCATGGCACTTGAGGGCTAATGTGTGTTTGATCATAAATACACAAGGAAATTTCATAAAGTACAGTATGGAATATACAAAGTCCCGGTTTGACTTTCTAAAGACAAACCGGCCCTTGGGGGCTACAGTGCAATGAAAGTACAGAGCAAAGAGCAAAACTGTTTACCTCATAGCGCTCCTTCATCAGATTTACTAAACCGGCTTCATAATCACGGCTTGTGTAAAGCCGGTTCAAGAAGCCGGAGTGAAGGTCTTGAGCAGAGAGATCGACATAAGCTGACAAATCAGTCTTCCCCTTCCCCTTGCTCATAGCAGCAAATTCATCCTTGGCAGTGTGCTTTGATAGAGCAACCGTATTACCAGGGGCAGTATATGCAGTGCCAGTAACAACAACGTCATCGTCTTTAGCCGGACTGGATGAATTGACATTCTTAACAGGGCTTGGCGCCTTGGTAGCAGGGCTTGGCAGTTTGTTAACCGGGCTTGGCGGATCAACAGTTGAGCCCCGCTGCTCCACTGTTGTACTTGGAGGAGCAGGAGGATGTGAAGTATCAACCTCTACATTCGGTTCAACCTCTGGCAGGTTAGCATCATCATCTTGGTTTTGCCCAGCAGAGCTGTCTATGGCAACTTCAGGGTCTTCGCCATGATGCTCTAGAGTCTTCTCCGGATTAACATCACCAGTAAGGTCGCTGGTCTTGGCTTTCTTACTTAATCGAGCCTTGGCACTACAACATCAAAGGTTAGAATATGGTAAACCAACAAATGAATCAAACAAATTAAGGAGTAATATACTTACCCAGCGACGACTTTGAGAGGAGGTAGCTGAGTGGTTGAAGAACCGCCAGACGAGTTGGAAGAAGCCTAGTAATTCGGGTCAGACGGATTGAGAGGGCATCAGAAGAAACCTTTCAAAGGATAAAGTTTTTCAGGAGAACAAGTCACCTCTGGACGACGTTTGCGGGTTGGCGTATCAGCTAAACCGGACGACGTGATTTGTTGACCGCTATGCCGGGTTGTGCGACGTTCTTCAACTTGCTGTGTCTTCAAAGAAAAATTTGGATCCAAATGAGCAAGGGGGTGAGATTGTTTTACTTTCTGGACCGTGTGGCGAATTCTTTGAACCGGTACAAGATCTGAATCGGAAGAAAGAAGGATTACCTCAACATGTTCTGCATGGCTGGCCTCAGCATCATCCTGGGAATAGTCATTGTCAATAAGATGAACAAAAAAGGAACCATGTGAGTCAAGTTCTACCTCAGCGTCTGATTCTTCATCTTCTGGCGGATCAGAAGACTCAGTGGTTTTCTTCTTGCCAGCTTTCTTGGTGGCCTTGGTCTTTGCACGAGGAGCCCGGGCCGGTTTAGTCCGTTTCCAAAAGGAGTTGTTAGCCTGAAATTAAGACAAGGAAAGGTTAGTATACAGTCAATAAGGAAGCAAATCAGTATAGTATTTAGATGAACTTTACCGCTGGCGGTTTATTGGAGACGCAAAACGGAGCCAACCCAGTTTGGCTGCATGCAGAGATCGGTTCATCAAGCATTTTCTTCACCGATTCAGTAACTTCAAGATTGTTCATTACTGTTTCGTGATACCGTTGAGGGTCTTTGACATCACCAGTATATTCATGCATCAATCCGGGGCGGCGGCTTAAAGGTAAAATGCCCCAAGAAACCTAGCAGCAGACAAGATCAATGCCAGTTAAACCGTTGGCCATCAAAGCCCGGAGCCTGGCGAGTTGAGGTGCAAAATTCTTCCGTTCTGCGGCGGTCAAGCGTGAAGGTAATAGGTGGCCGTTGCTAAGCCAGTAAGGGCGATAACCCGGCAAAGGATTTTCTCCATCAGGGGTAGTGTTCCGGCAGTAAAACCAGGTCTGATTCCAATCTTTAGGATGGCTATGATGTTTTGCATGAGGGAAGTCGACTTCTTTCCTTTTTTGAATTGAAACGCCGCCAAGCTCTGTGTTGGGACCATCTGTAACATTCCAAATTGAAAATTTGGATATCATGTGAATCTCATCATGTTACTTTAATCTAATATTGTTGGGTTTGATGAGTACTTTTAATTGGGATTGAGAATGCTGTCAACCATTCTCAATGTTTAACAACCTCCGTGATAGTTAAATAAATTTATTCCTTTGCAGTAGGGAAAAACTGGCTTTATGCAAAATTGTAACCATGGAGCTTTACCACCAGCCAAATAAGCATGTAGTATAGCCTATCTCCATTGTTATTCTCTATGTGTTACCTTGCCAGCATATTCCATGTGCTGACCCGTTTTCGGGCTGCAACTTTCATGTTGCAGATTTTTCAGACGACGAGTAAGGTGCTTTTAGGTCGTGGTTCTGTACTCAGTGATGCCATTGGAGTTGATGGACTCACTTATCTTCCAAGTCTTCCGCTGTTATCGTTATTAGATGGCCTTAAGCCATGATTATTGTAATAAGTCCTCTTTTGGGACATCGATGTAATAAGTGTGTGATTGCTACTCTGTTATAAATCCTTTGAAGTACTATGTGGTGTCAGCATTACTGATCCAGGGATGACACCTGAGCACAGAGGCTTGACCATCTGAGGTCGGGTCGCTACAGAGATGGTATCAGAGCACACGCTGACTGTAGGACACGACCACTAAGTTAAAGCCATAGATCACTACTCTCTTCTCATTTTCTAACTCCTCATCTTTTCTACTCTTTTAGGATGACGGACGCAAGCATCAAGTACGCTCAACCAGATGAAGGTACACCTTTTGGATTCCACTTGAAGGAAGTCGCCAAGTACCTGAACATTGGACTACCAAGCTTCACAGGGACTTTCAACGCCGCTCTACCTGAAGAGGAGCGCTGGAAGATTCAAGCCCACGTTCCGGGAAGGACATTCGCCCCAATCACCAAGCCTATAGATAGTGTTTTCAGTGCACCAACCTGGAGTCTGGGAAAGAGCCTGGCAGCTCATATCACCATGGGACGCATTGGAGAAATTTATCAAGAAGACCTCAAGGACACTATCTACCAGATTTGCGGACGCCGAGATGAACAATGGGAGATAGTCAGCACCAAGAAGGATAGATCCATTGCAGCTTTCATCCAAGAGCTAAACCAGCACATTCGATGCCAGGAGAAGCAGATGTGCAATGATATGATAGAGTTGAAGAATGCGAAGGGAAGGATCATCGAACTTGAAGAAGAACTAAAGTCTACACGCAAGGACTACATGGACGAGATCGTAGCTGTAGTAAAGCACAATAGCGATCTTAAGTATGAGATTGAAGAACTCAAGAAGAAATTAGCGCTCAAGAATGAAGACAAGTACGTCGACTATCCGAGCAACTACATCATCATCGACGACACCGATTCGGATCCAAGTGAGCCCGACTTTGAAGACGAAGCTGGAGCAGACATCATGGAGTCTTCCACTGGATCAAATTAATAGATGACCCCACATATTAGTAGTATTTCCCTCCATGTAAACATTATAGTACAAGCACTTTTGCGATAGTTAGACCGTTGTAAGCCCTTTGTTGAAATGAATGAAGTGATTTTGTGTGCATTGTATCATGAGCATTTGGGTAGTGTTTTCTCCTTCGACCTCACTCTATTCTTAATTTCTCATCTTTTCTAAACCCTTCAGATGCCTCCGAGACGCGACCCCGGGTTTGTTTTCCCGCCAGAGATCACTTAGTTGATTCAACAGCAGAACACTTTGATTCAAACATTGGTACAGAACCAAGGCAACAACAACAACAACCCACCACCACCACCACTTGCGGATCACTTGACTCGTTTCCTTAGGCTGCATCCACCGGTGTATTCTAGTAGCACCGAGCCGATTGTAGCAGATGATTGGCTCCGCAAGATAGGAAGAGAGTTGACCACTGCAGGGTGCACAGATGGTGAGAAGGTGAAGTTTGCTGCACATCAGCTTGACGGACCCGCAGCAGCATGGTGGGAGAATTTCACAGCCACTTACCCTGTAGACACTGTCACATGGGATCAGTTTCAGCAAGCTTTCCGCAATGACCATGTTTCAGCAAGAGCTATGGCCATGAAGAAGCGTGAGTTTCGCAACTTACGCCAAGGAGGAAGGACTGTTGGCCAGTATGTGGATGATTTTAGTAATTTAGCATGTTATGCTCCAGATGACGTTGCTACAGACGCAACTAAGTAGGAGAAGTTTCTGGAAGGACTGAATGACGAGTTAAGCCTGCAGTTGATGGTAGCAAGATTCAATAACTTCCAGGAGTTGTAGACCGCGCCCTCATGATTGAAGGAAAGCAACAGCAGATTGAGAATCGCAAGAGGAAGTATGGGCAGGGGAAGTATAACTCTGGAGCCCAGCAGAAGCCCCGTTACACCCCTAAACAGGGAGTTCAGTTTCAGCATACCCATGGAGGAGGTAGTTCGCACAAACATAATGGCCACAAAAATGGTAATGGGAATGGAGGAAGCAATGGCCAGAACCAGACCACACCATCAACCCCAGCCAAGAAAGACCTGAGCCATGTCACCTGTTACAAGTGTTCCAAGACCGGACATTATGCAAATGACTGTCCCGAAGGCCAAGGTGGAAATGGAAGCTCTGGAAAGAAGCCAAACCCTTTCAACAGGGGACAGGTGAACCACATTGATGTGGAGGAGGTTGAAGATCAGCCCGATGTAGTAATGGGTAAGTTTTTGGTTAAGTCAATTACTGCACTTGTTCTTTTTGATACTGGTGCATCGCATTCATACATATCAAGGAGATTTGTAGAGAAGTATAGTCTGCCTACTCAGATTCTTAAAACCCCTATGCAAGTAAGCTCACCAGGAGCGGAGTATATGGCCAGACAAGGATGTTTTCAAGTGCCATTAAGTATAGTAAGGCATGTGTTCCCGATGGATTTGATCATTCTGGAATCCCAAGGATTGGATGTGATTCTCGGTATGGATTGGCTGTCGTTGTATGGAGGAAACATCGATTGCACAACTAAGACGATTTTGCTCACAACGCCAGAAGGAAGAAGGATTAGGTATGTATCACGACATGGACCAAATAGGAATCAAGTAAATTCCTTATCAGGAGTTGTGCAGGAAGAGGTGCCAGTGGTGAAGGATTACCCTGAGGTATTTCCGGATGAATTGCCAGGAATGCCACCGGATAGAGACATTGAGTTTTTGATTGAGCTTTTGCCAGGTTCAGGCCCAATATCGAAGCGACCATACAGGATGCCCGCACAGGATTTGGCGGAAATCAAGAAGCAGATTAAGGAGCTATTGGATAAAGGTTATATACGCCCAAGTTCTTCGCCTTGGGGATCACCCGTACTTTTAGTGGAGAAGAAGGATGGATTGTTAAGGATGGTTGTTGATTATCGTGGATTGAATGAAGTAACAATCAAGAACAAGTACCCACTACCAATGATAAATGATCTGTTTGATCGTTTGCAAGGAGCTAAAGTGTTTTCCAAGATCGATTTGCGATCAGGGTACCATCAGCTGAAGATTCGAGAGCAGGACATACCTAAGACAGCGTTCACCACGAGATATGGACTGTATGAGTATACCGTTATGTCATTTGGACTGACTAACGCACCTGCCTATTTCATGAACCTGATGAACAAAGTGTTTATGGAGTTTTTGGATAAGTTCGTCGTGGTGTTCATTGATGATATTTTGGTTTACTCGAAGAATGAAGAGGAACATAAGGAACATTTGCGATTGGTTTTGGAGAAACTAAGGGAACATCAGTTATATGCCAAGTTCAGCAAATGTGAGTTTTGGTTAAAGGAAGTTGGATTTCTCGGACATGTTATATCCGGAGAAGGTATCGCGCTAGACCCCACTAAGGTAGTCACTGTGACAAACTGGGAAGCGCCAACCACAGTTGGGGAGATCCGGAGTTTCCTTGGACTCACAGGATACTACCGGAGATTCATTGAGAATTTCTCAAGGATTGCAAAGCCTATGACGGAGTTACTGAAAAAGGATACCAAGTTCATATGGACTGAGGATTGTGAGGCAAGTTTTCAGGAGTTGAAGAAAAGATTGGTTACCTCACCAGTGTTAATTTTGCCAGATCAGACCAAGGATTATGAGGTGTATTGCGACGCTTCACGTCGAGGACTTGGAGCAGTGCTTATGCAGGAAGGAAGAGTGGTTTCGTATGCTTCACGACAACTGAAAGCTCACGAATTAAATTATGCCACACATGATTTGGAGCTTGCAGCTGTTGTGCATGCATTGAAGACATGGAGACATTTCCTCATTGGGAATCATTGTGAGGTGTACACGGATCACAAGAGTTTGAAGTACATTTTCACGCAGAAAGAGTTAAACCTTAGACAAAGGAGATGGTTGGAACTCATCAAGGACTACGACATGAGATTGCATTACCATCCCGGAAAGGCTAATGTGGTAGCTGACGCATTGAGCCGCAAGAGCCATGTCAATACGCTATTGACTGGAGAAATACCAAAGGAGCTAGCAGAAGATCTTCGTGAGCTATGTTTAGAAATAGTTCCGAGAGGCTATGTAGCAGCATTGGAGATTCAGTCTACCTTGATGGATAAAATCAGGGAAGCTCAGAAAAATGACAAGGAGATCGCGGATATAAAGGAGAAAATGAGCGAAGGAAAAGCAAAGGGATTTCGTGAGGATGAGCACGATACCCTATGGTTTGAGGACCGTGTTTATGTGCCAAATGACCCGGAGATCAGGAAGTTGATTCTGCAAGAGGCACATGATTCACCCTATTCGATTCACCCAGGAAATACCAAGATGTATTTGGATTTGAAGGAAACGTTCTGGTGGACCGGAATGAAGAAGGATATTGCGGAGTATGTAGCAGTTTGTGATGTATGTCAGAGGGTGAAGGCAGAACATCAGAAGCCAGCAGGATTGTTGCAACCATTGCCGATACCCGAATGGAAGTGGGATAAACTAGGCATGGATTTCATCACAGGTTTGCCAAAGACTCGTTCAGGCTATGACTCGATTTGGGTTATAGTCGACCGCTTAACGAAGGTAGCTCATTTCATTCCAGTCAAGACTACCTATAGCAGTGCTAAGTTGGCAAAGATATACATGACCAGAATTGTGTGTTTGCACGGAGTTCCGAGGAGTATCGTATCAGATAGAGGAACCCAATTTACCCCAAAGTTTTGGAATCAGTTGCATGAAACATTGGGAACCAGGCTGGAATTCAGTACAACTTTCCACCCACAGACGGATGGACAGACTGAGAGAGTCAATCAGATTTTGGAGGATATGCTGAGAGCTTGTGCACTAGATTATGGATCTAGTTGGGATGATAACTTGCCGTATGCAGAGTTTTCTTATAACAACAGTTACCAAACCAGCTTGAAGATGGCACCTTTCGAAGCTTTATACGGAAGGAGATGCAGGACACCGTTATCATGGGACGAAGTTGGAGACCGTCAGTTGTTTGGACCAGATTTGATTAAGGAGTCTGAACAGAAAGTTAAGTTGATTCGCGATAGGCTCAAGGTAGCCCAGTCCAGACAGAAAAGCTATGTGGATTCAAAATGCAAGGCGATAGAACATGAAGTTGGAGACAGAGTTTATCTTAGAGTATCCCCACTTCGAGGAGTTAAGCGTTTTGGAGTTAAAGGAAAATTAGCACCACGTTTTGTTGGACCGTATAGGATCTTGCAGCGCATGGGAGAAGTGGCTTATAAGTTGGAATTACCAGGAGGACTGTCAGGAGTTCATGATGTATTCCATGTTTCTTAGCTGAAGAAATGTCACGCCGAGATGGAAGAGGTACCGCTAAGAGATACAGTGCCACTTGAAGCAATTCAGTTGAAGGATGATTTAACATATGAGGAAAAACCCATCAAGATTCTCGAACACGCTAGCAGGGTTACTCGCAACAAGGTTATCAAGTTTTGCAAGGTTCAGTGGAGCCACCACACTGAGGATGAAGCCACCTGGGAGAGAGAAGAAGATTTGCTCAAGCATCACCCTCACCTATTTTCTAGCCAACCCGAATCTCGAGGGCGAGATTCATCTTAAGGGGGGTAGGTTTGTAACATCCCAAATTTTCAATTTGGAATGTTACACATTAAATCATCATGCATTACATATTTTCGTGCATTTGCCGATCCTAGAAATTTCACGCAACTCAAGGACCCTCGGAGAGAGTTGGAGATTTCAAAATTTTCATATTTGAGTTTCCTCGAATTATGAAAAGAGGATCATTTGATTTTATTTATTTCATCTTCAAATAATTTTTCCAATATCAAAATATGAGGGGAAGTAATATGACTTTCCCAAAAATTAGGAAAAATGAGGATTTAATAAATAAATCAAATTCTGGATTTTCTCGGAGTTATTTGCCTTAGGGAAAAAAATGCGTGTTTTCAAAAATTGCATTTTAGGCCCCGAGTAAAAGTTCATTTTGTTCGACTCATTTTTAGGAGTCGGGGAAAATTTACTTTGTATTTTTTTTGAGTTTGTTTAGATTTTATTTTATTCTTTTTCTGCGCGCATTATTTAAAAAAAAATAGAAACGCAGCGCCCGACTGGGCCAAGGGCCCAGCCGGGCCCCCTCCCCGCACGCGCGCCCGCGCGCAGCCGCGCCGCCGCCGGCCGAATCCGAGGAGGATTCCTCCTCCTCTTGCTTGCCCCCTCCCCCAAGCCACCCCTCCCCCCCTTTAAATACCCAACACCCCCCTCTCCTCCCCACAACCCGCAGCAGCCGCCCCAAGCAGCAGCAGCAGCAGCAGTCGCGCCGCCGCCGCCGCTCGCGCCGCCGCCGCTAGCGTCGCCGCCAGCCGCCGTCGCCCCGCGCCAAGCCGCCGCCCCGCCGGAGCGCACGCCGATGAGGTAGCCCCGCGCCACGCCACCCCTCGCCCGGTTCGGTTTTCTAATAAACCGTTCCGGTTTATTTTTTTTCGATGTTTCGGTTTTTTTCGAAAAACCCTAGATCGGTTTTATTTCCGGTTCTGTTGTTTAGCGAGCGTTCGCCGGACCGTTCGTCTTAACGAACGTGATCACCAGTTATCCCCGGTTAACGAACGTCCGTTCGTTTAACCGTTCGTCGTTTTTGTTTTAATCGGATTTATTCCACTATTTTCTGATCGCGATTTTAGATACGATCTTCGTTCTAGTTTATCTTCTCGCTCGTTTATCGGAATCAGGTGATTCAAGCGCCTGGAGTTTCGTCTCGAAACCCTCTTTCCGAATAATCAACTTAAACAAGTTTTGCTTCTGTAAAATTTGACCTAGATTCAGATTAGCTAGAACCGAAGCTGTTTTCTTTCGCCGTTTGACTTTCATTGCTTTGTTTGATTTGGTTCTTTTTGCAACCAGGGTTCTTAAGTTGAACTTTCTGGTTAGATCTTTTATTCGAGATTTACCTGTGCATTAGATGAGTACTTATTGTATGCTTGTTGTTTGTCTGCGATAGATCACCCGGAGTGTGCCGCTTGTTACTTCGAATCTCTAGGTTTCGCGGATCATCAGCAAGGCAAGTAACACTTGATCATATCTTTTCTACTACCCAGTTTTTATGCATTAGATCAATCCTCAAACATTGCATGATTAGGATCTAATTAAATTGTGGGATGGGAAGTAGATGAGGTAGTACCTATTACCTGTATTACTTATGAAACCTTTGGGAGTTAACTCTGCGTTTGCTTATTATGCCATGCTATGCTAGTAGACGTGGATTGGGTGAGTGAATATCCATGACAGATGTGAGATTGTTAATTAATGGTTTATCTAAGGTGGCAACTTAAATACACATCTGGGTGGATTGAGGCACCTGGGGTATCCAGTGATTGCCTGTTTTTTTGGAAATCCCGGGGTTACCGTGTGATTTTCCTATGGACCGCCACCCAGGCTCAAAGGGATCATAAGATAATTCATGCTAGTAACTTCCGTGTGCAGCCACAAGCCATTATGGGCTCTGGCATAGTTGACTAAGTCGTGCGAACTCTTATAGTGGTGGACTAGCAGATGTAGGGGATGTAGGTGTACCGGTCTACCCGTCGTAAGGTGCTAGCGCTTCTGAAAGACTATGTCTCGGTCATCCGTTTCTCAAACACCCTGTAGTGCGAGAAACCAAACGGAGGCGATCGAGTCTTGTGGGGAAAAGTGCGCAAACCTCTGCAGAGTGTACAAACTAATCATGATTAGCCGTGTCCCCGGTTATGGACATCTTGAGTATCTAGTACTTGGATATCATGTGAATCTCATCATGTTACTTTAATCTAATATTGTTGGGTTTGTATGAGTACTTTTAATTGGGATTGAGAATGCTGTCAACCATTCTCAATTAACCACCATGATAGTTAAATAAATTTATTCCTTTGCAGTAGGGAAAAACTGGCTTTATGCAAAATTGTAACCATGGAGCTTTACCACCAGCCAAATAAGCATGTAGTATAGCCTATCTCCATTGTTATTCTCTATGTGTTACCTTGCCAGCATATTCCATGTGCTGACCCGTTTTCGGGCTGCAACTTTCATGTTGCAGATTTTTCTGACGACGAGTAAGGTGCTTTTAGGTCGTGGTTCTATACTCAGTGATGCCGTTGGAGTTGATGGACTCACTTATCTTCCAAGTCTTCCGCTGTTATCGTTATTAGATGGCCTTAAGCCATGATTATTGTAATAAGTCCTCTTTTGGGACATCGATGTAATAAGTGTGTGATTGCTACTCTGTTATAAATCATTCGAAGTAGTGTGTGGTGTCAGCATTACTGATCCAGGGATGACACCTGAGCACAGAGACTTGACCATCTGAGGTCGGGTCGCCGCCCGCCGCCAGCGCCGCCGCCCGCGCCGCCAGCCGCCGTCGCCCCACCGGAGCCCAGGCCGACGAGGTAGCCCAGCGCCACGCCGCCCCTCGCCCGGTTGGGTTTTCTAATAAACCGTTCCGGTTTATTTTTTTCGATGTTTCGGTTTTTTTCGAAAAAGCATAGATCGGTTTTATTTCCGGTTCTGTTGTTTAGCGAGCGTTCGCCGGACCGTTCGTCTTAACGAACGTGATCACCGGTTATCCCTGGTTAACGAACGTCCGTTCTTTTAACCGTTCGTCGTTTTTCTTTTAATTGGATTTATTCCGCTATTTTCTGATCGCGATTTCAGATCCGATCTTCGTTCTAGTTTATCTTCTCGCTCGTTTATCGGAATCAGGTGATTCAAGCGCCTGGAGTTTCGTCTCGAAACCCTCTTTCCGAATAATCAACTTAAACAAGTTTTTGCTCGTGTAAAATTTGACTTAGATCCAGATTAGTAAAATGAAGCTGTTTTCTTTCGCCGTTTTGACTTTCGTTGCTTTGTTTGATTTGGTTCTTTTTGCAAACCGGAGTTCTTAAGTTGAACATTCTGGTTAGATATTTTATTCGAGATTTACCTGTGCATTAGATGAGTACTTATTGTATGCTTGTTGTTTGTCTGCGATAGATCACCCGGAGTGCGCCGCTTGTTACTTCGAATCTCTAGGTTTCGCGGATCATCAGCAAGGCAAGTAACACTTGATCATATCTTTGCTACTAACCAGTTTTTATGCATTAGATCAATCCTCAAACATTGCATGATTAGGATCTAATTAAATTGTGGGATGGGAAGTAGATGAGGTAGTACCTATTACCTGTATTACTTATGAAACCTTTGGGAGTTAACTCTGCGTTTGCTTATTATGCCATGCTATGCTAGTAGACGTGGATTGGGTGAGTGAATATCCATGACAGATGTGAGATTTGTTAATTAATGGTTTATCTAAGGTGGAAACTTCAATACACATCTGGGTGGATTGAGGCACCTGGGGTATCCAGTGATTGCCCGTTTTTTTGGAAATCCCGGGGTTACCGTGTGATTTTCCTATGGACCGGCACCCAGGCTCAAAGGGATCATAAGATAATTCATGCTAGTAACTTCCGTGTGCAGCCACAAGCCATTATGGGCTCTGGCATAGTTGACTAAGTCGTGCGAACTCTTATAGTGGTGGACTAGCAGATGTAGGGGATGTAGGTGTACCAGTCTACCCGTCGTAAGGTGCTAGCACTTCTGACAGACTATGTCTCAGTCATCCGTTTCTCAAACACCCTGTAGTGCGAGAAACCAAACGGAGGCGATCGAGTCTTGTGGGGAAAAGTGCGCAAACCTCTGCAGAGTGTGCAAACTAATCATGATTAGCCGTGTCCCCGGTTATGGACGTTTTGAGTATCTAGTACCTGGATATCATGTGAATCTCATCATGTTACTTTAATCTAATATTGTTGGGTTTGATGAGTACTTTTAATTGGGATTGAGAATGCTGTCAACCATTCTCAATAACCACCATGATAGTTAAATAAATTTATTCCTTTGCAGTAGGGAAAAACTGGCTTTATGCAAAATTGTAACCATGGAGCTTTACCACCAGCCAAATAAGCATGTAGTATAGCCTATCTCCATTGTTATTCTCTATGTGTTACCTTGCCAGCATATTCCATGTGCTGACCCGTTTTCGGGCTGCAACTTTCATGTTGCAGATTTTTCTGACGACGAGTAAGGTGCTTTTAGGTCGTGGTTCTATACTCAGTGATGCCGTTGGAGTTGATGGACTCACTTATCTTCCAAGTCTTCCGCTGTTATCGTTATTAGATGGCCTTAAGCCATGATTATTGTAATAAGTCCTCTTTTGGGACATCGATGTAATAAGTGTGTGATTGCTACTCTGTTATAAATCCTTCGAAGTACTGTGTGGTGTCAGCATTACTGATCCAGGAATGACACCTGAGCACAGAGGCTTGACCATCTGAGGTCGGGTCGCCGCCCGCCGCCAGCGCCGCCGCCCGCGCCGCCAGCCGCCGTCGCCCCACCGGAGCCCAGGCCGACGAGGTAGCCCAGCGCCACGCCGCCCCTCGCCCGGTTGGGTTTTCTAATAAACCGTTCCGGTTTATTTTTTTCGATGTTTCGGTTTTTTTCGAAAAAGCATAGATCGGTTTTATTTCCGGTTCTGTTGTTTAGCGAGCGTTCGCCGGACCGTTCGTCTTAACGAACGTGATCACCGGTTATCCCTAGTTAACGAACGTCCGTTCTTTTAACCGTTCGTCGTTTTTCTTTTAATTGGATTTATTCCGCTATTTTCTGATCGCGATTTCAGATCCGATCTTCGTTCTAGTTTATCTTCTCGCTCGTTTATCGGAATCAGGTAATTCAAGCGCCTGGAGTTTCGTCTCGAAACCCTCTTTCCGAATAATCAACTTAAACAAGTTTTTGCTTGTGTAAAATTTGACTTAGATCCGGATTAGTAAAATGAAGTTGTTTTCTTTCGCCGTTTTGACTTTCGTTGCTTTGTTTGATTTGGTTCTTTTTGCAAACCAGAGTTCATAAGTTGAACATTCTGGTTAGATATTTTATTCGAGATTTACCTGTGCATTAGATGAGTACTTATTGTATGCTTGTTGTTTGTCTGCGATAGATCACCCGGAGTGCGCCGCTTGTTACTTCGAATCTCTAGGTTTCGCGGATCATCAGCAAGGCAAGTAACACTTGATCATATCTTTGCTACTAACCAGTTTTTATGCATTAGATCAATCCTCAAACATTGCATGATTAGGATCTAATTAAATTGTGGGATGGGAAGTAGATGAGGTAGTACCTATTACCTGTATTACTTATGAAACCTTTGGGAGTTAACTCTGCGTTTGCTTATTATGCCATGCTATGCTAGTAGACGTGGATTGGGTGAGTGAATATCCATGACAGATGTGAGATTTGTTAATTAATGGTTTATCTAAGGTGGAAACTTCAATACACATCTGGGTGGATTGAGGCACCTGGGGTATCTAGTGATTGCCCGTTTTTTTGGAAATCCCGGGGTTACCGTGTGATTTTCCTATGGACCGGCACCCAGGCTCAAAGGGATCATAAGATAATTCATGCTAGTAACTTCCGTGTGCAGCCACAAGCCATTATGGGCTCTGGCATAGTTGACTAAGTCGTGCGAACTCTTATAGTGGTGGACTAGCAGATGTAGGGGATGTAGGTGTACCAGTCTACCCGTCGTAAGGTGCTAGCACTTCTGACAGACTATGTCTCGGTCATCCGTTTCTTAAACACCCTGTAGTGCGAGAAACCAAACGGAGGCGATCGAGTCTTGTGGGGAAAAGTGCGCAAACCTCTGCAGAGTGTGCAAACTAATCATGATTAGCCGTGTCCCCGGTTATGGACGTTTTGAGTATCTAGTACCTGGATATGATGTGAATCTCATCATGTTACTTTAATCTAATATTGTTGGGTTTGATGAGTACTTTTAATTGGGATTGAGAATGCTGTCAACCATTCTCAATAACCACCATGATAGTTAAATAAATTTATTCCTTTGCAGTAGGGAAAAACTGGCTTTATGCAAAATTGTAACCATGGAGCTTTACCACCAGCCAAATAAGCATGTAGTATAGCCTATCTCCATTGTTATTCTCTATGTGTTACCTTGCCAGCATATTCCATGTGCTGACCCGTTTTCGGGCTGCAACTTTCATGTTGCAGATTTTTCTGACGACGAGTAAGGTGCTTTTAGGTCGTGGTTCTATACTCAGTGATGCCGTTGGAGTTGATGGACTCACTTATCTTCCAAGTCTTCCGCTGTTATCGTTATTAGATGGCCTTAAGCCATGATTATTGTAATAAGTCCTCTTTTGGGACATCGATGTAATAAGTGTGTGATTGCTACTCTGTTATAAATCCTTCGAAGTACTGTGTGGTGTCAGCATTACTGATCCAGGAATGACACCTGAGCACAGAGGCTTGACCATCTGAGGTCGGGTCGCCGCCCGCCGCCAGCGCCGCCGCCCGCGCTGCCAGCCGCCGTCGCCCCACCGGAGCCCACGCCGACGAGGTAGCCCAGCGCCACGCCGCCCCTCGCCCGGTTCGGTTTTCTAATAAACCGTTCCGGTTTATTTTTTTCGATGTTTCGGTTTTTTTCGAAAAAGCCTAGATCGGTTTTATTTCCGGTTCTGTTGTTTAGCGAGCGTTCGCCGGACCGTTCGTCTTAACGAACGTGATCACCGGTTATCCCTGGTTAACGAACGTCCGTTCTTTTAACCGTTCGTCGTTTTTCTTTTAATCGAATTTATTCCGCTATTTTCTGATCGCGATTTCAGATCCGATCTTCGTTCTAGTTTATCTTCTCGCTCGTTTATCGGAATCAGGTGATTCAAGCGCCTGGAGTTTCCTCTCGAAACCCTCTTTCCGAATAATCAACTTAAACAAGTTTTTGCTTGTGTAAAATTTGACTTAGATCCAGATTAGTAAAATGAAGCTGTTTTCTTTCGCCGTTTTGACTTTTGTTGCTTTGTTTGATTTGGTTCTTTTTGCAAACCGGAGTTCTTAAGTTGAACATTCTGGTTAGATATTTTATTCGAGATTTACCTGTGCATTAGATGAGTACTTATTGTATGCTTATTGTTTGTCTGCGATAGATCACCCGGAGTGCGCCGCTTGTTACTTCGAATCTCTAGGTTTCGCGGATCATCAGCAAGGCAAGTAACACTTGATCATATCTTTGCTACTAACCAGTTTTTATGCATTAGATCAATCCTCAAACATTGCATGATTAGGATCTAATTAAATTGTGGGATGGGAAGTATATGAGGTAGTACCTATTACCTGTATTACTTATGAAACCTTTGGGAGTTAACTCTGCGTTTGCTTATTATGCCATGCTATGCTAGTAGACGTGGATTGGGTGAGTGAATATCCATGACAGATGTGAGATTTGTTAATTAATGGTTTATCTAAGGTGGCAACTTAAATACACATCTGGGTGGATTGAGGCACCTGGGGTATCCAGTGATTGCCCGTTTTTTTGGAAATCCCGGGGTTACCGTGTGATTTTCCTATGGACCGGCACCTAGGCTCAAAGGGATCATAAGATAATTCATGCTAGTAACTTCCGTGTGCAGCCACAAGCCATTATGGGCTCTGGCATAGTTGACTAAGTCGTGCGAACTCTTATAGTGGTGGACTAGCAGATGTAGGGGATGTAGGTGTACCAGTCTACCCGTCGTAAGGTGCTAGCACTTCTGACAGACTATGTCTCGGTCATCCGTTTCTCAAACACCCTGTAGTGCGAGAAACCAAATGGAGGCGATCGAGTCTTGTGGGGAAAAGTGCGCAAACCTCTGCAGAGTGTACAAACTAATCATGATTAGTCGTGTCCCCGGTTATGGACGTTTTGAGTATCTAGTGCCTGGATATCATGTGAATCTCATCATGTTACTTTAATCTAATATTGTTGGGTTTGATGAGTACTTTTAATTGGGATTGAGAATGCTGTCAACCATTCTCAATAACCACCATGATAGTTAAATAAATTTATTCCTTTGCAGTAGGGAAAAACTGGCTTTATGCAAAATTGTAACCATGGAGCTTTACCACCAGCCAAATAAGCATGTAGTATAGCCTATCTCCATTGTTATTCTCTATGTGTTACCTTGCCAGCATATTCCATGTGCTGACCCGTTTTTGGGCTGCAACTTTCATGTTGCAGATTTTTCTGACGACGAGTAAGGTGCTTTTAGGTCGTGGTTCTATACTCAGTGATGCCGTTGGAGTTGATGGACTCACTTATCTTCCAAGTCTTCCGCTGTTATCGTTATTAGATGGCCTTAAGCCATGATTATTGTAATAAGTCCTCTTTTGGGACATCGATGTAATAAGTGTGTGATTGCTACTCTGTTATAAATCCTTCGAAGTACTGTGTGGTGTCAGCATTACTGATCCAGGAATGACACCTGAGCACAGAGGCTTGACCATCTGAGGTCGGGTCGCCGCCCGCCGCCAGCGCCGCCGCCCGCGCCGCCAGCCGCCGTCGCCCCACCGGAGCCCACGCCGACGAGGTAGCCCAGCGCCACGCCGCCCCTCGCCCGGTTGGGTTTTCTAATAAACCGTTCCGGTTTATTTTTTTCGATGTTTCGGTTTTTTTCGAAAAAGCCTAGATCGGTTTTATTTCCGGTTCTGTTGTTTAGCGAGCGTTCGCCGGACCGTTCGTCTTAACGAACGTGATCACCGGTTATCCCTGGTTAACGAACGTCCGTTCTTTTAACCGTTCGTCGTTTTTCTTTTAATCGAATTTATTCCGCTATTTTCTGATCGCGATTTCAGATCCGATCTTCGTTCTAGTTTATCTTCTCGCTCGTTTATCGGAATCAGGTGATTCAAGCGCCTGGAGTTTCCTCTCGAAACCCTCTTTCCGAATAATCAACTTAAACAAGTTTTTGCTTGTGTAAAATTTGACTTAGATCCAGATTAGTAAAATGAAGCTGTTTTCTTTCGCCGTTTTGACTTTTGTTGCTTTGTTTGATTTGGTTCTTTTTGCAAACCGGAGTTCTTAAGTTGAACATTCTGGTTAGATATTTTATTCGAGATTTACCTGTGCATTAGATGAGTACTTATTGTATGCTTGTTGTTTGTCTGCGATAGATCACCCGGAGTGCGCCGCTTGTTACTTCGAATCTCTAGGTTTCGCGGATCATCAGCAAGGCAAGTAACACTTGATCATATCTTTGCTACTAACCAGTTTTTATGCATTAGATCAATCCTCAAACATTGCATGATTAGGATCTAATTAAATTGTGGGATGGGAAGTAGATGAGGTAGTACCTATTACCTGTATTACTTATGAAACCTTTGGGAGTTAACTCTGCGTTTGCTTATTATGCCATGCTATGCTAGTAGACGTGGATTGGGTGAGTGAATATCCATGACAGATGTGAGATTTGTTAATTAATGGTTTATCTAAGGTGGCAACTTAAATACACATCTGGGTGGATTGAGGCACCTGGGGTATCCAGTGATTGCCTGTTTTTTTGGAAATCCCGGGGTTACCGTGTGATTTTCCTATGGACCGGCACCCAGGCTCAAAGGGATCATAAGATAATTCATGCTAGTAACTTCCGTGTGCAGCCACAAGCCATTATGGGCTCTGGCATAGTTGACTAAGTCGTGCGAACTCTTATAGTGGTGGACTAGCAGATGTAGGGGATGTAGGTGTACCAGTCTACCCGTCGTAAGGTGCTAGCACTTCTGACAGACTATGTCTCGGTCATCCGTTTCTCAAACACCCTGTAGTGCGAGAAACCAAATGGAGGCGATCGAGTCTTGTGGGGAAAAGTGCGCAAACCTCTGCAGAGTGTACAAACTAATCATGATTAGCCGTGTCCCCGGTTATGGACGTTTTGAGTATCTAGTACCTGGATATCATGTGAATCTCATCATGTTACTTTAATCTAATATTGTTGGGTTTGATGAGTACTTTTAATTGGGATTGAGAATGCTGTCAACCATTCTCAATGTTTAACAACCACCATGATAGTTAAATAAATTTATTCCTTTGCAGTAGGGAAAAACTGGCTTTATGCAAAATTGTAACCATGGAGCTTTACCACCAGCCAAATAAGCATGTAGTATAGCCTATCTCCATTGTTATTCTCTATGTGTTACCTTGGCAGCATATTCCATGTGCTGACCCGTTTTCGGGCTGCAACTTTCGTGTTGCAGATTTTTCTGACGACGAGTAAGGTGCTTTTAGGTCGTGGTTCTATACTCAGTGATGCCGTTGGAGTTGATGGACTCACTTATCTTCCAAGTCTTCCGCTGTTATCGTTATTAGATGGCCTTAAGCCATGATTATTGTAATAAGTCCTCTTTTGGGACATCGATGTAATAAGTGTGTGATTGCTACTCTGTTATAAATCCTTCGAAGTACTGTGTGGTGTCAGCATTACTGATCCAGGAATGACACCTGAGCACAGAGGCTTGACCATCTGAGGTCGGGTCGCCGCCCGCCGCCAGCGCCGCCGCCCGCGCCGCCAGCCGCCGTCGCCCCACCGGAGCCCACGCCGACGAGGTAGCCCAGCGCCACGCCGCCCCTCGCCCGGTTGGGTTTTCTAATAAACCGTTCCGGTTTATTTTTTTCGATGTTTCGGTTTTTTTCGAAAAAGCCTAGATCGGTTTTATTTCCGGTTCTGTTGTTTAGCGAGCGTTCGCCGGACCGTTCGTCTTAACGAACGTGATCACCGGTTATCCCTGGTTAACGAACGTCCGTTCTTTTAACCGTTCGTCGTTTTTCTTTTAATCGAATTTATTCCGCTATTTTCTGATCGCGATTTCAGATCCGATCTTCGTTCTAGTTTATCTTCTCGCTCGTTTATCGGAATCAGGTGATTCAAGCGCCTGGAGTTTCCTCTCGAAACCCTCTTTCCGAATAATCAACTTAAACAAGTTTTTGCTTGTGTAAAATTTGACTTAGATCCAGATTAGTAAAATGAAGCTGTTTTCTTTCGCCGTTTTGACTTTTGTTGCTTTGTTTGATTTGGTTCTTTTTGCAAACCGGAGTTCTTAAGTTGAACATTCTGGTTAGATATTTTATTCGAGATTTACCTGTGCATTAGATGAGTACTTATTGTATGCTTGTTGTTTGTCTGCGATAGATCACCCGGAGTGCGCCGCTTGTTACTTCGAATCTCTAGGTTTCGCTGATCATCAGCAAGGCAAGTAACACTTGATCATATCTTTGCTACTAACCAGTTTTTATGCATTAGATCAATCCTCAAACATTGCATGATTAGGATCTAATTAAATTGTGGGATGGGAAGTAGATGAGGTAGTACCTATTACCTGTATTACTTATGAAACCTTTGGGAGTTAACTCTGCGTTTGCTTATTATGCCATGCTATGCTAGTAGACGTGGATTGGGTGAGTGAATATCCATGACAGATGTGAGATTTGTTAATTAATGGTTTATCTAAGGTGGCAACTTAAATACACATCTGGGTGGATTGAGGCACCTGGGGTATCCAGTGATTGCCTGTTTTTTTGGAAATCCCGGGGTTACCGTGTGATTTTCCTATGGACCGGCACCCAGGCTCAAAGGGATCATAAGATAATTCATGCTAGTAACTTCCGTGTGCAGCCACAAGCCATTATGGGCTCTGGCATAGTTGACTAAGTCGTGCGAACTCTTATAGTGGTGGACTAGCAGATGTAGGGGATGTAGGTGTACCAGTCTACCCGTCGTAAGGTGCTAGCACTTCTGACAGACTATGTCTCGGTCATCCGTTTCTCAAACACCCTGTAGTGCGAGAAACCAAATGGAGGCGATCGAGTCTTGTGGGGAAAAGTGCGCAAACCTCTGCAGAGTGTACAAACTAATCATGATTAGCCGTGTCCCCGGTTATGGACGTTTTGAGTATCTAGTACCTGGATATCATGTGAATCTCATCATGTTACTTTAATCTAATATTGTTGGGTTTGATGAGTACTTTTAATTGGGATTGAGAATGCTGTCAACCATTCTCAATGTTTAACAACCACCATGATAGTTAAATAAATTTATTCCTTTGCAGTAGGGAAAAACTGGCTTTATGCAAAATTGTAACCATGGAGCTTTACCACCAGCCAAATAAGCATGTAGTATAGCCTATCTCCATTGTTATTCTCTATGTGTTACCTTGGCAGCATATTCCATGTGCTGACCCGTTTTCGGGCTGCAACTTTCATGTTGCAGATTTTTCTGACGACGAGTAAGGTGCTTTTAGGTCGTGGTTCTATACTCAGTGATGCCGTTGGAGTTGATGGACTCACTTATCTTCCAAGTCTTCCGCTGTTATCGTTATTAGATGGCCTTAAGCCATGATTATTGTAATAAGTCCTCTTTTGGGACATCGATGTAATAAGTGTGTGATTGCTACTCTGTTATAAATCCTTCGAAGTACTGTGTGGTGTCAGCATTACTGATCCAGGAATGACACCTGAGCACAGAGGCTTGACCATCTGAGGTCGGGTCGCCGCCCGCCGCCAGCGCCGCCGCCCGCGCCGCCAGCCGCCGTCGCCCCACCGGAGCCCACGCCGACGAGGTAGCCCAGCGCCACGCCGCCCCTCGCCCGGTTCGGTTTTCTAATAAACCGTTCCGGTTTATTTTTTTCGATGTTTCGGTTTTTTTCGAAAAAGCCTAGATCGGTTTTATTTCCGGTTCTGTTGTTTAGCGAGCGTTCGCCGGACCGTTCGTCTTAACGAACGTGATCACCGGTTATCCCTGGTTAACGAACGTCCGTTCTTTTAACCGTTCGTCGTTTTTCTTTTAATCAGATTTATTCCGCTATTTTCTGATCGCGATTTCAGATCCGATCTTCGTTCTAGTTTATCTTCTCGCTCGTTTATCGGAATCATGTGATTCAAGCGCCGTGAGTTTCGTCTCGAAACCCTCTTTCCGAATAATCAACTTAAACAAGTTTTTGCTTCTGTAAAATTTGACTTAGATCCAGATTAGTAAAACGAAGCTGTTTTCTTTCGCTGTTTTGACTTTCGTTGCTTTGTTTGATTTGGTTCTTTTTGCAAACCAGAGTTCTTAAGTTGAACATTCTGGTTAGATATTTTATTCAAGATTTACCTGTGCATTAGATGAGTACTTATTGTATGCTTGTTGTTTGTCTGCGATAGATCACCCGGAGTGCGCCGCTTGTTACTTCGAATCTCTAGGTTTCGCGGATCATCAGCAAGGCAAGTAACACTTGATCATATCTTTGCTACTACCCAGTTTTTATGCATTAGATCAATCCTCAAACATTGCATGATTAGGATCTAATTAAATTGTGGGATGGGAAGTAGATGAGGTAGTACCTATTACCTATATTATTTATGAAACCTTTGGGAGTTAACTCTGCGTTTGCTTATTATGCCATGCTATGCTAGTAGACGTGGATTGGATGAGTGAATATCCATGATAGATGTGAGATTTGTTAATTAATGGTTTATCTAAGGTGGCAACTTAAATACACATCTGGGTGGATTGAGGCACCTGGGGTATCCAGTGATTGCCTGTTTTTTTGGAAATCCCGGGGTTACCGTGTGATTTTCCTATGGACCGCCACCCAGGCTCAAAGGGATCATAAGATAATTCATGCTAGTAACTTCCGTGTGCAGCCACAAGCCATTATGGGCTCTGGCATAGTTGACTAAGTCGTGCGAACTCTTATAGTGGTGGACTAGCAGATGTAGGGGATGTAGGTGTACCGGTCTACCCGTCATAAGGTGCTAGCACTTCTGAAAGACTATGTCTCGGTCATCCATTTCTCAAACACCATGTAGTGCGAGAAACCAGACGGAGGCGATCGAGTCTTGTGGGGAAAAGTGCGCAAACCTCTGCAGAGTGTACAAACTAATCATGATTAGCCGTGTCCCCGGTTATGGACGTTTTGAGTATCTAGTACCTGGATATCATGTGAATCTCATCATGTTACTTTAATCTAATATTGTTGGGTTTGATGAGTACTTTTAATTGGGATTGAGAATGGTGTCAACCATTCTCAATGTTTAACAACCACCATGATAGTTAAATAAATTTATTCTTTTGCAGCAGGGAAAAACTGGCTTTATGCAAAATTGTAACCATGGAGCTTTACCACCAGCCAAATAAGCATGTAGTATAGCCTATCTCCATTGTTATTCTCTATGTGTTACCTTGCCAGCATATTCCATGTGCTGACCCGTTTTCGGGCTGCAACTTTCATGTTGCAGATTTTTCAGACGACGAGTAAGGTGCTTTTAGGTCGTGGTTCTATACTCAGTGATGCCGTTGGAGTTGATGGACTCACTTATCTTCCAAGTCTTCCGCTGTTATCGTTATTAGATGGCCTTAAGCCATGATTATTGTAATAAGTCCTCTTTTGGGACATCGATGTAATAAGTGTGTGATTGCTACTCTGTTATAAATCCTTCGAAGTACTGTGTGGTGTCAGCATTACTGATCCAGGGATGACACCTGAGCACAGAGGCTTGACCATCTGAGGTCGGGTCGCTACACCATCTAAGAATTCTGTGTGGTGGTTCAGATGAAAGAAGTCCCGGAACAGCTCCACAGTTGGCTCTTCTTGAAGATAAACTTCGCAGAAAACTTGAAAGGTGCATATATTGGACACAGAGTTTGGACCAATATCTTGCGGATGGAGTTGGAAGCTTGCGAGGACATCCCGGAATTTTTTTGATCCGGGCGGACTGAATCCCCGGTCTAAGTGTTGCATAAAAACAATCACCTCTCCTTCTTGACGTTCAGGTAGACATTCTGATTCCGGAACTCGCCAGTGGAGAACTCTTTTTGAGGCTAAAGCACCAGTGGTAACATAATCGTTGATTTGTGTTTCCGTGATCCGGGATGGAACCCAATTGCAAGCAGCGAATTGTTTCATCATTACGGAAGGGGGGAACTGAAAGGAAAAAACAAGTGTCGGTTTTACAATTTACGGTTTAAGGTGTACAATCCAGTGTTAAACCGGGGGAAAATACTATGCAAGGTTCAGTTGGCGGTTTAAGAGAGGGCTAATGATATATGGCGGATTGGCTATCAAAAGGTTAAACCGCCCATAGGCAGAAGGGCCAGGATTCAAAATTTCTGCTAAGTGTTGACAGAAATAGGTTTCACACAATGATCAAATTTATTTGGATCTACCACACATTTATAAAGCAATTTTTTATGTGATCTCTAAAGGCGCTAAGCAGAACATGGAAGGTCGTGTACTCTACAGAAGAAAAAGGACGATCTGCTAGCATTAAAAACGGATATGGAGGAACTACCGCATGAGATCTACACTGCTATTGGATCAAAACTACCGCGGCAGAAGGAAGGATGAAGAAGAAGAATGAAGAACTATATAGAGGAGCTCGCAAACCCTAAACACAGATCTAAAGATAAAGGAAAGAGGAAACTTACCACTACAGATTTGCTGCGGAGGGGTGCGACGAGTTTGTGGTCCGTTTTAGGTTGATGCAGCCGCCTTTGTCGATGCAGTTCTCAAGGATCGCGGACGGCGGCGGAGCTTCAGAGCTCGGGCGCGCGAGGAAGAAGAAGGCACAGAATGGGAAAAGAGAGAAGGGCCCTCAGGCCTTATTTATAGAGGAAAGAGTAAAACGGCAGGCGCGAGAATCAAGGAGCCTGAAACGGCAGAATGGGTGCGCCTGTCGCCTCGATTTTCGGGATAACCATTAAGTGAAGGGAATCTTTTTAATCTTTTTATACAGAGATGATGCCATGATGGACTGCTGCTGTGTTCAGAAGGTGATGTCACGGCGGTTTATAAAATTTACAGGAGAAGACAATATGGAGGTTTACGAAAATACAAGAAGACGCCTACAAGATATCTTTGAAGTATTGAAGATTGACATGAACAAATTCAAATCAATCTGGGGCCTAATGCTGAGGATATAGCTACTGAGTGTAAACCGGCCAGGAGGACCCGGTTCACCCTCGACTATGCTGAAGCCGATGAAGATCCAGAAGATGGCGTTTTACTAATGAAGCTTAGATGCCCGCAGCCCAAAGGCGGATTAGGGCCCATAGTGGTAAACCGCCATGACTATGTAAACTTGTAATATAAGTTAGGAAAGGAGAGACCGAGCCGGACACTTTATATGAGTCGGCCTCGGGGCTCTGTAGACCGGCCGAGCGTCAACCTGTGTATATAAAGGGACGACACGGCGGCGGTTGAGGGGAAACAGACAACAACTCAAGACTCAGGCAAGCGTATTTCGCTCCCTGGTCATCGGAACCCAATCAATCCCATCACAACTAGACATAGGATTTTACCTTCATTGAAGGGGCCGAACTAGTATAAACTCCCGTGTCCCTTGTCCGGTTTAACCCCTTCAAGCTAACCCGTTGCGATGGCTCCATGACTAAGTCCTTTCATGAGGACATCTGACGTGTTAATTCCAAGACAGGCTTGGTTTTCAACTACAAGTTGACAGACCTTATTATCAACCCAGAGTTTTACAACCTGGCCTGGCTTTGACTACTTGTCACCAGTTTGATCATCTGAGGTTCATTATAACCCGGCATGGCATATTATATGCCATTAGTACATGACGGGGTTATTCAAAATTACAGATTTGGGTCTTCACCCTTATTACAATAAAAGCTAGCAAACCAACTAACGTGATATCACATCACAGGTATGAGTTATTTCATATTTCTTACGGTTTGATTATCAATCAGGCTTTATCTTGGGCATTATGACCCGTCCGACGGTAAACCGCCAGGACAGTTCTTTTTATGCAGCCATAGGAATTGAATACTATGATATATGAGGCAACATTGAACTATTCATGACGGATCACATAAAGTATTTCCAACTGTACAATGGCAGCAGATCAAAGTATTTTTGCTACCCTATTACAAGGAGCTTCATGGCCCAAAATATGGAATTGTCTTAAACCGGACAGTTTTTGCAGTACCAACCGGATTGCCGGATCAAGCTTCCTCGCCATGTTGACGCGAAGTGGATGGGTCATCCAGCATCGGTTCAACCTCCTCCCCATCCAGTGGCTGGAAGTCAGTGGTGGTCCAGTCTATCCGGGTTAAGGCCTAAAAGACAGCCTCTTCACTTATAAGATCAGTCAGATCAACGTCAGGGGCATAAGTGTGCTTACGGCTTGGCGGAATAAGATTTTGCACTTCCGGAATAACAGCCTCAACCCGTTTGTTGTCAGCATCATAGAAGGACCGGTGAACCGTCAAGTTTGTTTCGTCTTCCAGCTGACTCGCCAGAGGACGCATCTCCCTTGTCACACGTTTGAGGGTGTCGTTATCAAACACTGCCCCATTTTCTTGTTCACTAGGAAAGCCTTTGGCAATATCGACCGGATCAAGGTCAGCTATCCATGCCTTGGCTCGGGTGAGTGCTAGCAAAGCACCAGCTCTGGCTGCGGATCGCTTCACTTCTTCTACCTGTGCTGGTGTCATAGATAACCTAGCCAGAGTGTCCTTGATCAGTGTTGGGGCCGCATTGTCATACGAAGTTGCGCGGATAACCCGTTGGGCACCGGTATACAGTTGTTCAATCAGCATATAGGCGGCTTTGAGCTTCTTCCACATATCAGAGCCCAGATGAGCAATGCGGCTACCTATAGCGGTTTAAGGATTTCAAGTTAAACCGGCAACATTTCAAAGCGGAATATTCATAAGCCTTGGTAAATAGTGCTTACCAAATATTGCAGAAGTCATGGCATGGACTTGGCACTTTAATCCAGTCAGTTCTTCCGTCACCGGTTTAAGAGCCGATACAGCGTCTTCCGCCCACTTCAGCAATTCAGCCTTTTCAATATCCCAGTTTGCCCGCTCAGACTTGAACCACTCTTTGAGCTGCTCCATGGTGGTTAAGGCGGTTTTCAATTCATCCTTGGCCTTGGTGGTTTTTGCTTGTTGGGATTTCAGATTTTCTTGAAGATCGGCAATTTGAGAGACTTGTTGATTTATCTCACTCTACAACAGTAAGAAGAGCATGTCAATACCTTTTTGAAAGTCCCAAGCATATAACCAGTTATACACTTGGCACTTGGGGGCTAATGCGAATCATTTTTTCTACTGATTATTGAAGTCCCACGGATTAATACAAGTTTTCATCATGGCACTTGGGGGCTAATGTGTGTCTGATCAAACATACACAAGGAAAATTAACAAAGCACAGTATGGAATATACAAAGTCCCGGTTTGACTTTCTAAAAGACAAACCGGCCCTTGGGGGCTACAATGCAATAAAGGTACAGAATAAAGGATCAAACGGTTTACCTCATAGCGCTCCTTCATCAAATTTACCAAACCGGCCTCATAGTCTCGGCTGGTGAAGAGACGGTTTAAGAAACCGGAATGAAGGTCCTGAGCAGATAAATCAGCATAGTCTGACAAGTCGGTTTTGCTTTTCCCCTTGTTGATAAATGCAAATTCATCCTTGGCGGAATGCTTAGATAAAGCAACTGGATTGCCTAGGGTGGTATATGCCGTGCCAGTAATAACAACATCATCATCCTTGGCGGGGCTTGATGGATTGACATTCTCCTTAGCAGGGCTTGGCGCTTTGGTAGCAGGGCTCTGCGGTTTGGTAACAGGGCTTAGTGGATCAACAGTTGGACTTGGAGGAGTGGCATGAGGAGTTGATGTGTCAACATGTGTCTTCGGTTCAGTTTCTGGCGGGTTAGCATCGGCACCTGGATTTTGAGGAGCAGAGCGGTCTATGGCAATCTCTGGATTCTCGCCCTCGTTCTCTGGGGTCTTCTCCGGATCAACATCGTCAGTATGGACGCTGGTCTTGGCTTTCTTACTTAATCGGGCCTTGGCGCTACAACATCAAAAAATTAGAATATGATAAACTGACGCATGAAGAAGTAACTTGAGGAATATTATACTTACCCAGCGACGGTCTTGAGGGGAGGCAGCTGAGTAGTTGATGAACCGCCAGACGAGTTGGGAGAGGCCTGGTAATTCGGATCAGACGGATTGAGTGGGCATCGGAAGAAACCCTTCAAAGGATAAAGTTTTTCACGAGAACAAGTCACCTCTGGACGACATTTTCGGGTTGGTGTATCTGCTAAACTGAATGAGGTGATTTGCTGGCCACTGTGCCAGGTTGTGTGATGTTCTACAGCTTGCTGTGTCATCAAAGAAAATTTTGGATCCAAATGAGCAAGGGGGTGAGAGTGTTTTACTTTCCGAACTGTGTGGCGAACTCTTTGAACCGGCACAAGATCTGAATCAGAAGAAAGAGTGATTACCTCAATAGGGTCTGTGTGGCTGGCTTCAGCATCATCCTGAGAATAATCATTGTCAATAAGATGTACGAATAAGGAACCAAGTGAGTCAAGTTCTACCTCAGCGTCTGATTCCTCATCTTCGGGCGGATCAGAAGACTCGGCGATTTTCTTCTTGGAAATTTTCTTGGTGGCCTTAGTCTTGGCACGAGCCCTGGCCGGTTTAGTCCGTTTCCAGAAGGAGTTGTTGGCCTGCGATATCAAGGCAAAGAAATGTTAGGACATAGTTAAAGCGGAGGTGAATCAGTAAAATATTATGATAAACTTTACGGCTGGCGGTGGATTGGAGACGCAAAAAGGTGGCAACCCGGTTTGACTGCATGAGGTGATTCTTTCGTCGAGCATCTTCTTCACAGATTCAGTAATCTCAAGATCCGTCATTGCTACTTCATGATAGCGTTGAGGGTCTTTGACGTCCCCAGTATATATTCATGCATCAATCCGGGGTGGCGGCTTAAAGGCAAAATGCCCCAAGATACCCAGCAGCGGACAAGGTCAATGCCAGTCAAACCATTGGCCATGAGAGCCCAGAGCTTGGCGATTTGAGGTGCAAAGTTTTTCCGTTCCGAGGCGGACAAGCATGAAGGTAATGGGTGACCGTTGCTAAGCCGGTGAGGACGGTAACCCGGCAAAGGATTTTCTTCCTCAGGGGCAGTGTTCCGGTAGTAAAACCAAGTCTGGTTCCAATCCTTAGGATGGCTGTGATGTTTTGCGTGTGGGAAGTCAGCCTCTTTCCTCTTCTGAATTGAAACACCACCGAGTTCTGTGTTGGGGCCATCAGAGAAGTTTGTACAGAGGTTCAAGTGGAAAAAATACCGGAACAACTCCACAAATGACTCTTCTTGAAGGTAGACTTCGTAGAACACTTGAAAGTTGCATATATTGGACACGGAGTTTGGTCCAATGTCTTGTGGATGGAGCTGGAAGCTTGCGAGGACATCCCGGAAATTTTTTGATCCGGGCGAGCTGAATCCCTAGTCTAAGTGTTGCATAAATACAATCACTTCTCCATCTTGAGGTTCAGGTGGGCATTCAGAGCCCAGGACTCGCCAGTGAAGGACCCTTTTTGAGGCTAAAGCGCCAGTGGTGACGTTCCGTTGATTTGTGTCTCCGTAATCCGGGACGGCACCCAATTACAATCGGAGAATTGTTTGGCCATCTCGGAAGGAAACTGAAAGGAAATGTAAAGGCCGGTTTACAAATTAAATGGTTTAAGTATTATTCATTGTTAAACCGGCAAATTGTTGTTCATGTTCAGTTGGCGGTTTAAGAGAGGACTAATGATATATGGCGGATTGGTTATCAAAGGTTAAACCACCCGTAGGCAGAAGGGCCTGGGTCCAAAACCTACTAAGTGTTGACAGAAATAGGTTTCGCACAACGACGGAATTAATTTGGATCTACCAAAGCTTCAGTAAGAAAAATTTTCTGCGATCTATAAAGGTGTTAAATAGAGCAGAGAAGTTCGTGCGTTCTGTCAAGGGATTCTGTACAAGAAGGAAGACTTACTAAGTACTAAACTGGATGCGGAGCGATTACCACACGAGATTTATGCTACAGTTGAATCAAACAAGCTATGGCAGAAGCGAATATGAATAAACTAGGGATGAACACCTATGAACGCAAGTGAAAACAGGAGTCCTAAAATGCAGATCTAGAGTTATGAGGGAGAAGCTTACCGGATGCGCAGGATAGCGGAGGAACACCGAAGATCTCTGGTACAACCAGGTTGATGCAGTGGCCTTTGTTGACGCCGCGTTCGAAGGTCGAGGACGGCGGCGGAGCTTCAGGGCTGGGGCGTCGTGAGGAAGAAGAAGAAGTATGGAAGGGGAAGAAAAGAAAGGGCCCTCGGGTCTATTTATAAGGAAAATGGATAAAGACCGACGCGAAAATCGAGGAGTCCAAAGCGGCAAGTGGCGCAGCTGTCGCCTCGATTTCCGGGATGACATTAATGAAGGGAATCTTTTTATTTGTTTTTTTACAGAGATGACGTCATGATGATCCGTTGCTATATCCAAAGGATGACGTCACGGCGGTTTAACAAAGTTTATAAAACAAGACATCATGGCGGTTTACGAGAAGCAAAGGAAGATGTTCACAAGATTTTTCTAAGTACTGAAGATTGATATGAACAAATTCAAATCACTCTGGGGCCTAATGTTGGGGATATAACTATTGAGTATAAACCGCCCAGGAGTGGCCGGTTTACCCTCAACCGTATTGAAGCCCATGAAGACTCAGAAGATGGCATTTTACAATGAAGCTTAGAGGCCCGGAGCCCAGTGGCGGATTAGGGCCCATAATAACAAACCGCCATCGTTATGTAAACTTGTGTTCTAAGTTAGGAAAGGAGAGACCGAGCCGGACCCTTGTATGAGTCGGCCTCGGGACTCTGTAGACCGGCCGGGCGTCAACCTGTGTATATAAAGGGACGACCCGGTGGCGGTTCAGGTACAACAGACAACAACTCAAGACTCAGGCAAAGCGTATTCGCTCCCTGATCATCGAAACCCAATCAATCCCATCACAACTAGACATAGGCTTTTACCTTCGTCGAAGGGGCCGAACTAGTATAAACTCCCGTGTCCCTTGTCCGGTTTAACCCCTTCAAGCTAACCCGTAGCGATGGCTCCACGACTAAGTCCTTTCATGAGGACATCTGACGTGTTAATTTCACGACACGGCGGGAGTACGACAGCGACGAGGTCGAGGCAGTGAAGCTCTTCCTCACCGGCGGCGATGAATTAGCGGCGGCGCTAGGGTTTGAGAAGCTTGAGCGGGAGTGAGAACGAGCGGAGTAAAAACGAAGTGAGGAAGAGGCGGGGGTATTTATAGTGGGAGTGAAAAACTATACGCCCGAGGAAATCGGACGAACGTGCCCCTGGCCCTTCTCATTCGCTTGACATGTGTCACCCACGTACTGAGAGGTGACGATCGTGTAGGATCGTGGGTGAATAGATAAGTATTGTCGTGGGAAGCGGAATGGTTTGAGCGGCAAAGCCGAAAATTTAGATAAGATAAGTTAAAAGTTCCGTTCGCAATTTCTTCAGCTGTCAAGGACACAGTGAAGATTTTGAATGAGTTTCAAATAGAATGCACATGAAGAATTTGTGAACAGATTGGATTGAGTTTAGCATAGAGGGGTAAGGGTCCGATCACATTCACTTAGTAGAAGAAATCAACTTGAAGAATTAGCAATAAGTGAATGCTGTAGAGGACATAAACTCATATATATATATATATATATACATATATATATATATATATATACATATATATATATATAGCCAAATGAAGAATAATGATGGAAAGAGTGAATACAATGCAAATTTGAAGAATTTGAAAAACTGAGGAATTTCAAAAACGAAGAAAAACTCAAATTGAAGATTTTCAACTTAGGTTGGTGGCGTAACCCACCGTATAAGAAAGATGATTTCAGACACCGCGTACAATTGTTGTAGGGCTCTGAGAATCAATTTCTTCATTAATTTCTTCACACTTAGAGGGTTAGTCTTCATTGATTGAAGAAAAACGTTACTTCGTGTGTTGCGCATCTAAGTCATAAAGTCAACATAAGTTTTAGGATGTGTCCATTTCAGAGAACATTCAAAGATTCTAGGATATTTAGCTCACACCGCAACTTGCGAAGTCTCTTCTCATCCAAGGGCTTAGTGAAAATATCGGCTAGCTGTTCTTCAGTGCTAACATGGTCGATGGAGATGTCGCCCTTCAACACATGATCACGAAGAAAATGATGAAGAATCTGGATGTGCTTGGTCTTTGAGTGCTGAACTGGGTTATGAGCAATCTTGATAGCACTCTCATTGTCACATTAGAGAGGCACATTCTTCACGTTGATGCCATAGTCCTTGAGTGTTTGCTTCATCCATAGTAATTGAGCACAGCACAATCCAGCAGCAATGTACTCAGCTTCTGTAGTGGAGAGTGATACGCAGTTCTATTTCTTTGAGGACCAACAGACCAAAGATCATCCAAGGAAATGGCATGTGCCTGATGTTGACTTGTGGTCCACACGATCACCAGCATAGTCAGAGTCTGAATATCCAATGAGATAAAACAAAGAGCCATTGGGATACCATAGTCCAAGTGTTGGTGTGTGAGCTAGATATCGAAGAATATGCTTCACAGCCTTATGGTGTGATTCCTTTGGTGTAGCTTGAAATCGGGCACACATGCAAACACTAAGCATAATATCAGGCCTAGATGCACATAGGTACAATAAATAGCCAATCATGGAGCGGTATACCTTTTGATCGAAGTCTTTACCATTTTCATCAGTGCATAGATGGCATTTGTGGGCATTGGAATTTTGACCCCTTTGCAATCTTGCATGCCGAATTTCCTCAATACATCTTTGAGGTATTTCTCCTGAGATATGAATATGCCATTGCATTGTTGACGAATTTGAAGACCTAAAAAGAATTTCAATTCTCCCATCATAGACATTTGACATTCTTCACTCATCATATAGGAAAATTCATCACTATAACGTTGGTTAGTACAGCTAAAATTGATATCATCAACATAAATTTGGCACACAAAGAATTCACCATCATAAGATTTAGTGAAAAGAGTTGGGTCGAGTGAACCAGGTTTGAAGCCTTTCTTCATGAGGAATTCCTTCAAAGTGTCATACCACGCCCGAGGGGCCTGCTTGAGGCCATATAGGGCCTTATTAAGTCTGCAGACTTTGTCAGGATGCTTTGGATCTTCAAAACCTGGGGGTTGAGTAACATATACTTCTTCCTCAAGCTTACCATTGTCGAATGCACTTTTCACATCCATTTGTTGTAAGGTAATATCATGATGGTTAGCATAAGCAAGTAATATGCGAATAGCCTCAAGTCTAGCAACAGGTGCAAAAGTTTCATCAAAATCAATGCCTTCAACCTGCGTGTAGCCTTGAGCTACAAGCCGTGCCTTCTTCCTCACCACAAGGCCATTTTCATCTTACTTGTTGCGGTAGATCCACTTTGTGCCAATAATGTTGTGCTTATGAGGATCTGGACGTTTGACCAGTTCCCAGACGTTGTTGAGCTCGAACTGATGTAATTCTTCTTGCAAAGCTTGAATCCACTCAGGCTCCAGAAATGCTTCATCTACCTTAGTGGGATCTGTGATAGACAAAAAAGCAAAGTGCCCACAAAAGTTAGACAAATGTGAAGCTTTTGAGCGTGTGAGAGGACCTGGTGCTTCAATGTCATCGATGATCTTCTCGACTTGCACTTTGTTTGCAATGTAAGGATGAGCGGGTTGTCTTCGAGGAATTTGATCCGCATTTTCTTCAGGAGTATTTTCCTCAGCACCATTCTCTTCAGGTGCGCCAGCTCGACGTTCTTCACGTTCTGGAATGAATTCTTCAGCACATTCTTTGATAGGAATGACATCCTCAGTAGCCTTGAACTTGATAGATTCCTTAGGTGCTGGTTCATCTAGCAGAGAAGGTAGGTGCTCTCTTTGCGAGCCATTAGTTTCATCGAACCGCACATCTACAGTTTCAACAACCTTGTGGAGAACGTTGTTGAAGACTTTGTTGGTGTGCGAGTCCTTTTCGTAACCAAGCATAAAACCTTCCTGTGCTTTCGGTGCAAATTTAGAATTGTGATGAGCATCTCCAGTCCAACATTTAGCACCAAAGACTTTGAAGTAACTCACATTGGGTTTTCTTGTCAGTGAGGAGTTCATAAGCAGTTTTCTTGAAGAATTTGTGAAGATATACTCTTTTGATGATGTGGCACGCAGTATCAATTGCCTCAATCCAGAATCGACAAGGCGTCTTGTATTCATCAAGCATAGTGCGAGCCATCTCAACAAGACTCCTGTTCTTGCGCTCCACGACGCCATTATGCTGAGGAGTATAAGGAGCAAATAACTCGTGAGTAATACCAAGTTCATCAAGATAGTCATCAAGACCGGAATCCTTGAACTCAGTCCCATTGTCACTTCTGATGTGCTTGATCTTCACACCAAAGTTGGTTGAAGCCCTCGAGGAAAATCATTTGAAGACTTCCTGCACCTCATGTTTGTAAGTAAAAATGTGCACCCATGTGTAACGAGAATAATCATCAACAATAACAAAACCATAGAGAGATGCATCATTAGTAATGGCAGAATAATGATTAGTTCCAAAGAGATCCATGTGAAGCAATTTAAATGGTCAAGTTGTAGTCATGATAGTCTTTGCTGGATGCTTGGACTTTGTCATCTTTCCAGCTTCACAAGCTCCGCATAAGTGATCCTTGAGGAATTTGACATTCTCAATGCCAATGATATGCTTCTTCTTCGCAAGCGTGTGCAAATTCCTCATGCCAGTATGACCAAGTCATCGATGCCATAGCCAGCGTTCTGAAGCTTTTGCAAGTAGGCATATGCCGGTTGTGGTCCTGTAGAGAAATCAACAATGTACAATTCTCCTCTCCTAAAGCCTTCGAAGACTTTAGAATTGTCAGCTTCCAAGATCACAACACAACGATATTTTACAAAGACAACAACCATATCGAGATCACAAAGCATTGAGACAGACATAAGGTTGTATCCTAAGGACTCGACAAGCATGACTTTGTCCATGTGTCCATCCTTTGAGATCGCAACCTTACCTAGACCCAACACCTGACTTTTGCCTTTGTCAGCGAAGATGATATGCTTCAGATGTGATGGTGATAATGGAGCATCCATCAATAGATTCTTGTCACCAGTCATGTGATTCATACATCCACTATCGAGGACCCACCCATTTGCTTTGGGTTGATCATCCTGCAGATGAATTAGTGCATCTTATGAACTCATATACTTCATCAGTGAAGAATATGACATCAATATCATCAGATCAGTTTCATCAAGCAATAGAATAGATAAAACAATATGAGGACATGTGAAATGAAAGTTCACTTCATCATGATTAGCATGCGTCCTTTCAGGCAATGTTCAGGTCTCCAGCAAATTCTTGAGATGTTTTGAGCACGTCTGGAGACCTGACCCTTCATAAGAGATTAGTTCTTTTTCTTCACCACCCACCTCTGAAGGGGTGGCAAAGAATTCATCACTCTGCGAGCACCATATGAGAAAGGTGGCATAGAAGCCAGTCCACTTTGTTTCACATAAGAGGGGTTAGGGTAAGCATATGAGTAAGCAGAGAAATTCTTCGAGGACTTATGAACATAATGATTAGAAGAAGTATGCTCATATTCATAGCCCTTAGCTCTACCCTGCGAAACAGAGGGGTTAGCACGATGATGATCATATGAGGACTTTGATCCTTTTGAGGAATTTGATCCACGTGAGGAATTTGGTCCGTATGAGGACTTGGATCCATATGAAGAATTTGGTCCATATGAAGAATTTGATCTGGAGTTCCTATTCTTCACAGGTGGTGTCATGAGGACATTCACCTGAAGACTTTCAAGGCAACTTTTAGGAACCCAGATTTTCTTCATAGGGGAACCGTTCCTGCAGTTAGTGCCAACATATCTAGCAACTACATCACCATTCTGATTTTTGAACAATTTATAGTTGGAGTCAAATGACTCATCAGAAGAATGAGGATATTCACATGTAAAGCCTGATAAATTGGATGGATCAACTGGAGGTCCCTTTGCAGCAACCCATGAGGTTTTGGGGTACTGCGCAGGCGTCCAATATGTTCCATCTACATTGAGTTTCCTCCCAAAGGCAATACCCTCTCTCCTAGGGTTCCTGTTGAGGATCTGCTTTTTAAGCACATCACAAAGAGTCTGATGCCTTTTGAGGCTTTTGTACATGCCTGTCATGTACAATTCCTTCAGCCCTGCATCATCAGTGATACTAGCAATGTCCTCAGATGAGGAATTAGTGATAGCAGAGATAGGCGAAGAATTTGTAGCTTTAGAAGCATTTGAACATTGAGGTGAAGAATTAGCAGATTCACGTTCAATGCACTTCAGACATGGAGGAACAAATTCTTCCTGAATAGCGCTGATTTGTTGAGCAAGTAATGAATCATGCTCCTTTTGAAGATCTTCATAATCCACTCTTAGCTTTTCAAGATCTTGCTTTCTTTGAAGAAATTCATAAGAAAGCTTCTCATGGTCAGATAAGAGAGTGTTATGATGACCTTGAAGGTTATCAAACTTGGACTGAAGTCTCTGAAGATTTTCAGTCAAGGTTTTAGTGCGATCCATTTCTTCACCCAACATATCATCACTTTTATCTACCATGTTTTGAACCTTTTCAAAGGCCTTTTGTTGTTTCACAGCAATCTTAGCAAGTTTAGAGTAGCTGGGCTTGAGGTTTTCATCAGATTCATCCTCACTAGATTCAGAGGAGGCGTATTTGGTTACCTTGGCACCCTTTTCCATGAAGCAATAGGTGGGTGCGTAGTCATCATTGTCTTCATCAGCCTTGTTGGTGATGCCATTTTCTTCAGAGTTGAAGATAGACTTGCTAACGAATGCAGCAGCGAGTGCTAGACTCGCCACACCACACTCGGACTCCTCAGATGCCTCCTCGTCCTCATGTTCCTCAGGTTCGGCTTCAGAGTCCATTTCCTTGCCAATGAATGTCCGAGCCTTCTTGGAGCTGCTCTTCTTGTGTGATGAAGACTTCGAGGATTTTGATGATGAAGACTTTGAAGATTTCTTCTTCTTCTTTGCGTCATCAGAACTATAATCCTTGTATTTCTTATTCTTTGATTCCTTATCCCACTGAGGACAATCTTGGATGTAATGACCAGGTTTCTTGCATTTGTGGCATAGTCTCTTCTTGTAGTCACTAGATGAGGAATCATTGCTCCTTGAGGATTTTCCAAAGCAACAACGTATTGAGAACCTCTAAAATTTCTTCACGAGCAGTGCTAGTTCCTGGCTCAGTTCTTCAGGACCACCAAGGCTGCTAGCAGAGTCTTCATCTTCAGACTCAGAGACTGCCTTGGCCTTCAGAGCACGTGGTCTGCCATAGCTCGAACCATAGAGATCTCTCTTCTCACCAAGCTGGAACTCACGAGTATTTAGCCTCTCGAGGATATCAGCGGGATCAAGTGACTTGTAATCAGCACATTCTTGAATCATCAGTGCCAGAGTATCAAATGAAGAATTGAGCGATCTCAGCAATTTCTTCACCACCTCATGGTCGGTGATGTCAGTGGTGCCAAGCGCTTGAAGCTCATTTGAGATGTCAGTGAGGCGATCGAAGGTTTGCTGAACATTTTCATTGTCGAGTCTTTTGAAGCAGTTGAAGAGATTGCGAAGAACGTCAACATGAGAGTCACGTTGAGTTGAGACTCCTTCATTCACTTTGGACAGCCTATCCCAGATAAGCTTAGCAGTTTCCAAAGCACTCACTCTTCCATATTTCCCTTTGCTCAGATGGCCACATATGATATTCTTCGCTTGAGAATCGATTTGCTTGAATCTCTTCACATCAGTAGCGTTCAGAGAAGGTGTGACTGAGGGAACACCATTTTCCACAACATACCAGAGATCGTAATCAATTGCCTCAAGATGCACTCGCATCTTATTCTTACAGTAGGGGTAGTCTGTTCCATCGAAGGTAGGACACCCAGCAGAGACCTTGATCATACCTGCAGTCGACATAACTAAAACTCCGGGTGGTTAAACCAAAATCACATAGAACAAGGGAGTACCTTGCTCTGATACCAATTGAAAGTGCGTTATATCGACAAGAGGGGTGGTGAATAGGTGATTTTTATGAATTCTTCACTGAGGAATTTGCTGGTGAGGAAATTCCTAAATGAAGAACTACTTGCAGCGGAATAAGTACTCAAAAGTAAACATAGCAGAACACAAGCATAGTCATCATAATGAAATGAAGACAAGCACAAAGTAAAGAAAGCGTAAGCACAGGATAACACAGGATGAAGACGGACAAACTGAAGAAATTGAACTGAGGAAATTGAGAAAGTCTTCAGTCAAAGTCTTCAAACAGATATGAACAAGCACACAACAATAGAAAGGAGGAAATGAAAGAGTTGAGGAAATAGAACCAGTAAGCTTGGTGAAGACAATGATTTGGTAGACCAGTTTCAACTGATGTCTCAGTTGTACGTCTGGTTGGAGCGGCTGAGTATTTAAACTCGAGGACACACAGTCCCGGACACACAGTCCTCACCATATTCTTCTTGAGCTAAGGTCACACAGACCTCGCCCAATCACTCGTGGTAAGTCTTCAGGTGACTTCCAAACCTTCACAGACTAGGTCACTCGGCGATCCACAATTCCTCTTGGATGCTCTAGACCATGACGCCTAACCGTCTGGAAGAAGCATAGTCTTCAAAGGTAACAAGCGTTGGATCCACGCATGATCAATCTCTTAAGTGATTCTCAATCACTTTAAGTTGTAGGTGTGTTGGGTTTGGGTTTTCCTCACTTGATGATTTTCTCTCAAAGTCCTCGGAGGATGGGATGCTCTCAAATGACAAGTGTCAGTTTCTCTCGGAGCAGCCAACCAGCTAGTGGTTGTAGGGGGCGGCTATTTATAGCCTAGGGAGAATCCCGACATGATAAGACATGAATGCCCTTCACTGATATGACCATTAGGTGGGTAGATATTTTGGGACAGGTGGCGCATAGCACAGCAATGGTCGGAATTTTGACTCTCAAATTCCTCAGGGGTATCATGTTCCTCACTGTGTAGGAAATCCGCACCGGCGAATTCCTAACTCCTCAGTCAGAACAAATTCCTCAGAGACCAGAAGAACTTCGTCTCTGTCACTGAAGAATATGACTGAACTGTATGAGATTTCCAATGGCTTCACTAAAAGGGATTGGTAGGTGTAGGATTTTGACTTGAGCATCACATGGAAATTTTTCCTTAGTATATCCTCGACCCCTTTAACAGTACGGTGTTTCCAATGACTCAAGAAAGAGAAAATGAAACTACGAAAACAAAAGTCTTCACGCTTCATGTTCTTCGAATGATTTCCAAGTCTTCAAGGTCACACCAATTTCTTCACTCTCAAAGTGTTCAGAAAGACTTCAGAAATCCAAAGTCTTTGATAACCCACAAGTATAGGGGATCGCAACAGTTTTTGAGGGTAGAGTATTCAACCCAAATTTATTGATTCGACACAAGGGGAGCCAAAGAATATTCTCAAGTATTAGCAGCTGAGTTGTCAATTCAACCACACCTGGAAACTTAATATCTGCAGCAAAGTGTTTAGTAGCAAAGTAATATGATAGTGGTGGTAACGGTAAAAAAGTAAAGACAGCAAAAGTAATGTTTTTGGTATTTTTGTAGTGATGATAACAGTAGCAACAGAAAGCAAATAAGCGTAAACCAGTATATGGAAAACTCGTAGGCATCGGATTAGCGATGGATAATTATGTCGGATGCGGTTCGTCATGTAATAGTTACAACATAGGGTGACACAGAACTAGCTCCAGTTCATCAATGTAATGTAGGCATGTATTCCATATATAGTCATACGTGCTTATGGAAAAGAAATTGCATGACATCTTTTGTCCTACCCTCCCATGGCAGCGGGGTCCTATTGGAAACTAAGGGATATAAAGGCCTCCTTTTAATAGAGAACCGGAACAAAGCATTAGCACATAGTGAATACATGAACTCCTCAAGCTATGGTTATCACCAGGAGTGGTCCCGGTTATTGTCACTTCGGGGTTGCCGGATCATAACACATGGTAGGTGACTATAGACTTGCAAGATAGGATCAAGAACACACATATATTCATGAAAACATAATAGGTTCAGATCTCAAATCATGGCACTCGGGCCCTAGTGACAAGCATTAAGCATAGCAAAGTCATAGCAACATCAATCTCAGAACATAATGGATACTAGGGATCAAACACTAACAAAACTAACTCGATTACATGATAAATCTCATCCAACCCATCACCATCCAGCAAGCCTACAATGGAATTACTCACGCACGGCGGTGAGCATCATGAAATTGGTGATGGAGGATCGTTGATGATGACGACGGTGACGAATCCCCCTCTCCGGAGCCCCGAACGGACTCCAGATCAGCCCTCCCGAGAGAGATTAGGGCTTGGCGGCGGCTCCGTATCGTAAAACGTGATGAAACTTTCTCTCTGATTTTTTTCTCCCCGAAAGCCAATATATGGAGTTGGAGTTGGCGTCGGAGGGCCACTAGGGGGCCCACGAGGTAGGGGGCGCGCCCCCCACCCTCGTGGACAGGGTGTGGGCCCCCTGGTCTTCATCTTTGGCGAGGATTTTTTATTATTTATTCTAAGATATTCCATGGAGTTTCAGGTCATTCCGAGAACTTTTGTTTTCTACACATAAAACAACACCATGGCAATTCTGCTGAAAACAGCGTCAGTCCGGGTTAGTTCATTCAAATCATACAAGTTAGAGTCCAAAACAAGGGCAAAAGTGTTTGGAAAAGTAGATACGACGGAGACGTATCAACTCCCCCAAGCTTAAACCCTTGCTTGTCCTCAAGCAATTCAGTTGACAAACTGAAAGAGAAAAAAGAAAAACTTGTACAAACTCTGTTTGCTCTTGTTGTTGTAAACATGAAAAGCCAGCATTCAAGTTTCAGCAATTATTATGAACTAACCATACTCACAATAACATGTATAATCAGCTAGCGAGCCATAATAATAAAACTCGGATGACAACACTTTCTCAAAATAATCATAACATGATATAACGAAATGGTATCTCGCTAGCCCTTTCTGAGACCGCAAAACATAAATGCAGAGCATATTTAAAGATCAAGGACTGACTAAACATTGTAATTCATGGTAAAAGAGATCCAGTCAAGTCATACCCAATATAAACCAATTATAATGAATGCAAACGACAGCATGCTCTCCAACAGGTGCTTTTTAATAAGAAGGGTGATGACTCAACATAAAAGTAAATAGATAGGCCCCTCGTAGAGGGAAGCAGGGATTTGTAGAGTTGCCAGAGCTTGATTTTGAAATAGAGATAAATTATATTTTGAGCGGCATACTTTCACTGTTAACACAACAACTATGAGATGGTTGTATCTTCCATACTACATGCATTATAGGCAGTTCCCAAATAGAATGGTAAAGGTTTATACTCCCCCTCCTCCACAAGCATCAATCCATGGCTTGCTCGAAACAACGAGTGCCTCCAACATTCAACGGGTCCCAGGGGAGTTTTGTTTAATTATTTTGATTTGCTTTGATCTTTTTGGATCATGGGACTGGGCATCCCGGTTACCGGCCCTTTCTCGTGAATGAGGAGCGGAGTCCACTCCTCTTGAGAATAACCCACCTAGCATGGAAGATATAGGCAGCCCTTGTTGCACATGAGCTGCTCGAGCATACAAAACAGAATTTCATTTGAAGGTTTGGAGTTTGGCACATACAAATTTACTTGGAACGGCAGATAGATACCGCATATAGGAAGGTATAGTGGACTCATATGGAACAACTTTGGGGTTTAACGAGTTTGGATGCACAAACAGTATTCCTGCTTAGTACAGGTGAAGGCTAGCAAAAGACTGGGAAGCGACCAACTGAGAGAGCGACAACAGTCGTAAACATGCATTAAAATTAATTTACACCGAATATAAGCATGAGTAGGATATAATCCACCATGAACATAAATATCATGAAGGCTATGTTGATTTGATTCAACTACATGCGTGAACATGTGCCAAGTCGAGTCACTCAATTCATTTAAAGGAGGATACCATCCTATCATACCACGTCATAATCATCTCAATAGCATGTTGGCACGCAAGGTAAACCATTATAACTCGTAGCTAATCAAGCATGGCACAAGAAACTATAATCTCTAAATGTCATTGCAAATATGTTTACTTCATAATAGCTGAATCAGGGACGATGAATCATCATATTGAAAAAACAAGAGAGGTCGAGTTCATACCAGCTTTTCTCATCCCAATAAGTCCATCATATATCATCATTATTGCCTTTCACTTGCACAACCGAACGGTGTGTATAATAATAAGAGTGCACGTGCATTGGACTAAGCTGGAATCTGCAAGCATTCAACTCAAGAGAGAAGACAAGTAAAATGGGCTCTAAGTTAGATAAACAATCATGCATATTAGAGCCACTAAGCATTTTCATTATAGTCTTCTCGACCCCCAAAGAAAGGAAAAGGAATAAAAACTATTTACATGGGAAAGCTCCCAACAAGCAAAAGAAGAATGGGAAATATTTTTGGGGTTTTCTTTTTAATTATTACTACTATAGCAGGAAAAATAAACTACTACTAATTTTGTTGGTTTTTCTAAGGTTTATTAAACACACAAGAAGAAGGCAGGAAAAAGAAATTTAAACTAGCATGGGTAGTACAATGAAAGAGTATGAGCACCAACATCTAGCAATGAGTGTGTGTGAACATACATGTAAGGTCGGTGGGATATACGTACTCCCCCAAGCTTAGGCTTTTGGCCTAAGTTGGTCTATTGCCAAGGATGGCCTGGCGGATATCCGTAGGTGAAGTTGGGGTTGTACTGTGACGAAGAAGACTCTGACTTCCACTGGCTTGCAGCCTCCTCTGGATCCCAAGAATAAACAGATAGTCGTGGAGGCTCATCTTGTGGCTCCGGCTCCGGGGCTGGTGCAGGGTTCCGATAGGCTTGAACAGCCGACCACGGAATGATGTGAGGTTCTGCAAACAAGTTAAACAAAGAAGGTGCAGGCAAGGTAATAGTCTTAGGGTGATGTTTATCAAAGTATAATTTATATTTGAGCTCCCCATCGCGACCCTTAACAAGAAAATCATGCGCTATCATACTCTTGTAATCTAAATAAGCACGGGGCAGTGATGTTTCTTCTTTCTCCGCATGCCTAATAGGTATTTCAAAATGTTCAGCTAGGCGTGAAGCGTAAATGCCTCCAAAGATGGGGCCCTTAGTGCGGTTCAAACTCAACCGTCTAGCAACAATTCCACCCATACTAACAGAGTTATTGCGGTATAAACCATGGAGCAAAATAATAATACCAGGAATACTAAGGTTCCCACAGTTCCCGCGTCCAATCAAGCAACGACTAGCAAATAAGGCAAAGTAGTGTAAAACAGGATAATGTATGCTAGTGATCCTTGCGTCAGAAACCTTCCTGGTTTCTCCCACCGTGATAGTGTTAATAAAAGCCTCTACTTCGTTACGGTGGGGTTCATCTAAGGTGCCCTCAAAGGGTATTCTGCAAACCTCGCAGAATTCAGCTAATGTCATCTCTTTAACAACGTCATATAAATGAAACTCTACTGTTGGAGGTGATTTCTTAGGGAAAAAGTAGAAGTTTTGCACAAAAGTATTTGTGAGTAAGAGATACTGATGACGTTGGTCGTGGAGGAAGTTGGTGAGGCCGGCGTTCTCAATCATTAAATAGAAATCTTCATAAATCCCGGCTCTCCTCAAGAAGTCATCGGAGGGCCATTCACACGGCCGGACCTCTGCGGTGCGAGGTAAATTGAATTTGGGGTTCTCCTCTTCTTCCTTTTGTTTTTCCTTAGAGCTTTGGCTCGACGAGCCCCTCAAAAGTCTCTTCATTATTTCTGAAACAATCTGAAATTTTTAGTAACTTCAAATAAAAGTGAACCAACTTCAATAAAATTGATAGTAATAACTCCCACAAGTGCCTAGAGCATATATCAAGCATTAGAACTACTTGGAACCATATAAATTTGACATGCAAGCTCAAGAACATGGTCACCTATGCAACAAAAATTTGCAATGAATAAAGCACTAGAACAAAAACTAATTGGACCAATGGAGGAGGCACATACCAAGGAAAAATCTCCCCAAGCAGTTTTGCGAGAGGTGCTTTGAGCAAGGGGATCGAAAATCGCAGCAACGGGGGCTGGAACTCATGCTTGAGTTGGTTTTTCGTGTTTGTGCAAGGCAGAGGAAGAAGATGGGTGCAGGGATAAGTGGAGGAGGGCCACCATGGGCCCACGAGGCAGGGGGCGCGCCTAGGGGGGTAGGGTGCGCCCTCCACCCTCGTGGCCAGGTGGCAGCTCCCCCCGTAGTAATTTTTGCACAGTAAATTCTCAAATATTCCCAAAAAAATCATATTAAATTGGCATGGCATTCTGAGGACTTTTATTTTCGGGATATTTTTATATTGCACGGATGAATCAGGAAACATGCAGAAAAATACTATTTTACTTTATTTCTACTAAGTAACAGAAGATATAAAGAGAGTACAGAAGGTTGTGCTTCTAGTTTCATCCGTCTCATGCTCATCAAAAAGAATCCACTAACAAGGTTGATCAAGTCTTGTTAACAAACTCATTCCGATTAACATGGAACCGGAGAAACTTCGAATAACACTATGTTACCTCAACGGGGATATGGACATCCCCAATAATAAGTATATCATATTTCTTCTTGACAGTAGGGAGAGGAAATTCAAAACCTCCAAATATAATCGATGGAATTTTTCCAATAGAGTTAATACTATAAACTTGAGGTTGTTTCCTCGGAAAGTGTACTGTATGCTCATTACCATTAATATGAAAAGTGACATTGCCTTTGTTGCAATCAATAACAGCCCCTGCAGTATTAAGGAAAGGTCTTCCAAGAATAATAGACATACTATCATCCTCGGGAATATCAAGAATAACAAAGTCCGTTAAAATAGTAACGTTTGCAACCACAACAGGCACATCCTCACAAATACCGACAGGTATAGCAGTTGATTTATCAGCCATTTGCAAAGATATTTCAGTAGGTGTCAACTTATTCAAGTCAAGTCTACGATATAAAGAGAGAGGCATAACACTAACACCGGCTCCAAGATCACATAAAGCAGTTTTAACATAATTTCTTTTAATGGAGCATGGTATAGTAGGTACTCCTGGATCTCCAAGTTTCTTTGGTATTCCACCCTTAAAAGTATAATTAGCAAGCATGGTGGAAATTTCAGCTTCCGGTATCTTTCTTTTATTAGTAATGATATCCTTCATATACTTAGCATAAGGATTTGTTTTGAGCACATCAGTTAATCGCATACGCAAAAAGATGGGTCTAATCATTTCAGCAAAGCGCTCAAAATCCTCATCATCCTTTTTCTTGGATGGTTTGGGAGGAAAAGGCATGGGTTTCTGAACCCATGGTTCTCTTTCTTTACCATGTTTCCTAGCAACGAGGTCTCTTTTATCATAACGTTGATTCTTTGATTGTGGGTTATCAAGATCAACAACAAGTTCAACTTCTACTTCATTATCATTACTAGGTTGAGCATCAACATGAACATTATCATTAACATTATCACTAGGTTCATGTTCATTACCAGATTGTGTTTTAGCATCAGAAACAGAGATATCATTTGGATTATCAGGTGGTTCAGCAATAGGTTCACTAGAAGTTTGCACAGTCCTATCATTTTTCTTTTTCCTCCTTTTAGAAGAACTAGGTGCATCAATATTATTTCTCTGAGAATCTTGCTCGATTCTCTTAGGGTGGCCTTCAGGATACAAAGGTTCCTGAGTCATTCTACCAGTTCTAGTAGCCACTCTAACAGCATAATCATTTTTCTTACTATTCATTTCATCAAGCACTTCTTTCTGAGCTTTATGTACGTGTTCTACTTGAGTGGTAACCATAGAAGCATGTTTGCTAACAAGTTTAAGTTCACCTCTAATATCAGCCATATAATCACTCAAGCGTTTAATCATAAAGGTATTCTGTTTTAATTGTCTACCAAAATAAGCATTAAAGTCATCTTGCTTAAACATAAATTTATCAAACTCATCCAAGCACTGACTAGCAATTTTAGTAGGAGGCACTTCAGCTTTATCATATATATAGAGATAATTTACCTTTACTACCTGTGTCGGGATATCGGGAGGTTCTTCATTAAATAAGTAATTGAGATCATAAACTTCTTCAACAGGAGGTAAATTAAGACCATGTATTTCTTCAATAGGAGGTAAATTCTTAACATCTTCATCTTTAATACCTTTCTATTTCATAGATTTCTTTGCCTCTTGCATATCTTCGGGACTGAGAAATAGAACACTTCTCTTCTTCGGAGCTGGTTCAGAGATAGGCTTAGTAATTGGCTCAGGAGCTGGCTCAGGAGGTAGCTCGGGAGGTGCCCAATTATTTTCATTTGCCAATATATTATTCAATAGAATTTCAGCGTCATCTGGTGTTCTTTCCCTGAAAAGAGAACCAGCACAACTATCCAGGTAATCTCTGGAAGCATCAGTTAGTCCATTATAAAAGATATCAAATATTTCAGGTTTCTTAAGAGATGATCAGGTAAAGCATTAAGTAACTTGAGAAGCCTCCCCCAAGCTTGTGGGAGACTCTCTTCTTCAATTTGCACAAAGTTGTATATTTCCCTCAAAGCAGCTTGTTTCTTATGAGCAGGGAAATATTTAGCAGAGAAGTAATAAATCATATCCCGGGGACTTTGCACACAACCAGGATCAAGAGAATTAAACCATTTCTTAGTATCACCCTTTAATGAGAACGGAAATATTTTGAGTAAATAAAGGTAGCGCGATCTCTCATTATTAGTAAACAGGGCAGCTATATCGTCTAACTTACAAAGATGTGCCACAACAGTTTTAGATTCATAACCATAAAAAGGATCAGACTCAACCAAAGTAATTATATCCGGATCAACAGAAAAATCATAATAATCCTAATCGGGAACACAGATAGGTGAAGTAGCAAAACCAGGGTCGGGTCTCATCCTATCTCTAAAAGATTCTTTACTCCACTTAACTAGCAACCTCTTACGTTCAAGACTATCCTGGCAAGCAAGAATAGCTTCAATAGATTCAGCATTAAAAAGATAACCCTCAGGAATAGCAGGCATATTTTCATCATCACTAACATCATTGTGTTCAGTTTCAAAAATTTCTCTTTCTCTAGACCTAGAGATTTGTTCATCTAGAAATTCACCAAGGGGCACAGTAGTATCAAGCATAGAAGTAGTTTCATCATAAGTACTCCCTCCGTTCCTCAATATAAGGTGTATTATTTTTCCAAAAAGTCAATCTTCTCTAGGTTTGACCAAGTTTATAGACAAAAATATCAATATCTAGAATACCAAATCATTATCACTAGATTCATCATGAACTATATTTTTACATTTTATATATTTAGTATTATAAACCTTTATATATTTTGCTGTAAAGTTGGTCAAACATAGACAACCGTTGACTTTTTGGAAAATTAATACACCTTATATTTTGGAACGGAGGGAGTATCATGCATAGCAGAAGTGGCATCATCAATAACATGCGACATATCGGAACGAATAGCAGAAGCAGGTTTAAGTGTCGCTAGCTTACTCATAACAGAAGGTGAATCAAGTGCAGAGCTAGATCGCAGTTCCTTACCTCCCCTCGTAGTTGAGGGATAAATTTTTGTCTTAGCGTCTTTCGAGTTCTTCATAGTGTCCGGCAGATATAAATCTCAAGTGACTCAAAGAATAGAGCTATGCTCCCCAGCAACGGCGCCAGAAAAAGGTCTTGATAACCCACAAGTATAGGGGATCGCAACAGTTTTCGAGGGTAGATTATTCAACCCAAATTTATTGATTCGACACAAGGGGAGCCAAAGAATATTCTCAAGTATTAGCAGCTGAGTTGTCAATTCAACCACACCAGGAAACTTAATATCTGCAGCAAAGTGTTTAGTAGCAAAGTAATATGATAGTCGTGGTAACGGCAACAAAGTAAAGACAGCAAAAGTAATGTTTTTGGTATTTTTGTAGTGATGATAACAGTAGCAACGGAAAAGTAAATAAGCATAAACCAGTATATGGAAAACTCGTAGGCACCGGATTAGCAATGGATAATTATGCCGGATGCGGTTCATCATGTAACAGTTACAACATAGGGTGACACAGAACTAGCTCCAGTTCATCAATGTAATGTAGGCATGTATTCCGTATATAGTCATACGTGCTTATGGAAAAGAACTTGCATGACATCTTTTGTCCTACCCTCCCGTGGCAGCGGGGTCCTATTGGAAACTAAGGGATATTAAGGCCTCCTTTTAATAGAGAACCGGAACAAAGCATTAGCACATAGTGAATACATGAACTCCTCAAACTATGGTCATCACCGGGAGTGGTCCCGATTATTGTCACTTCGGGGTTGCCGGATCATAACACATAGTAGGTGACTGTAGACTTGCAAGATAGGATCAAGAACACACATATATTCATGAAAACATAATAGGTTCAGATCTGAAATCATGGCACTCGGGCCCTACTGACAAGCATTAAGCATAGCAAAGTCATAGCAACATCAACCTCAGAACATAATGGATACTAGGAATCAAACCCTAACAAAACTAACTCGATTACATGATAAATCTCATCCAACCCATCACCATCCAGCAAGCCTATGATGGAATTACTCACGCACGGCAGTGAGCATCATGAAATTGGTGATGGAGAATGGTTGATGATGACGACGATGACGAATCCCCCTCTCCGGATCCCCGAACGGACTCCAGATCAGCCCTCCCGAGAGAGATTAGGGCTTGGTGGCGGCTCCGTATCGTAAAATGCGATGAAACTTTCTCTCTGATTTTTTCTCCCCGAAAGCCAATATATGGAGTTGGAGTTGGCGTCGGAGGGCCACCAGGGGGCCCATGAGGTAGGGGGGCACGCCCAAGGGGGAGGGGCGTGCCCCCCACCCTCGTGGACAGGGTGTGGGCCCCATGGTCTTCATCTTTGCTAAGGATTTTTTATTATTTATTCTAAGATATTCCGTGGAGTTTCAGGTCATTCCGAGAACTTTTGTTTTCTGCACATAAAACAACACCATGGCAATTCTGCTGAAAACAGCGTCAGTCCGGGTTAGTTCCATTCAAATCATACAAGTTAGAGTCCAAAACAAGGGAAAAAGTGTCTGGAAAAGTAGATACGACGGAGACGTATCAGTCTTCAGTTGAAGAACTTCATTTTTAGGGGTCGACTTTCTCTGTAAATATCAAACTCCTCATAGACTTATAGACCTGTGTATACTCACAAATGCATCAGTCCCTTAACCTATCAGTCTTCAATACACCAAAATCACTAAGGGGAACTAGATGCACTTACAATTTTTCGTAAAGTGTGCTATTTTAACCTTCAACAAGGACCGGCCGTAGTCAAACTCAATTCAACTAAAGTTGGAGAAACAGACACCCGCCAGCCACCTATGTGCAAAGCACGTCGGTAGAACCAGTCTCATGAACACGGTCATGTAATGTCGGTCCAGGCCACTTCATCCAACAATACCGCCGAATCAAAGTAAGACGTTGGTGGTAAGCAGTATGACTATTATCACCCACAACTATTTGTGTTCTACTCGTGCATATCATCTACGCATAGACGTGGCTCTGAGACCACTGTATGGGAATGTAGCATGCAATTTCCAAAAAAATCATATGATCACGCAAGATCTATCTAGGAGATGCATAGCAACGAGAGGGCGAGAGTGTGTCCACGTACCCTCGTAGACCAAAAGCGGAAGCATTATGTTAACGCGGTTGATGTAGTCAAACGTCTTCACGATCCAACCGATCAAAGTACCAAACGTAGGGCACCTCCGTGTTCAGCACACGTTCAGCTCGATGATGTCCCTCGAACTCTTGATCCAGTAGAGGGTCGAGGGAGAGTTCCGTTAGCACAATGGCTTGGCGCTGGTGTTGGTGATGTGATCTGCGCAGGGCTTCGCCTAAGCACTACGACGCTATGACCAGAGGCGTAAACTGTGGAGGGGGGCACCGCACAAGGCTAAGAGAAATCTGGGTGTGCCTTTGGGGTGCCCCCCGCCCCCGTATATAAAGGGGGGAGGAGGAGGCCGGCGTCCAAGGAGGGGCGCGCCAAGGGGGGGGGAGTCCTACTTGGACTCCCAGTCCAAGTAGGATTCGGCCCCCCCTCCTTCCTTCCAACGGAGGGGGAAGAGGAAAGAGGTGGAGAGGGAGAAGGGGGGCTGCGCCCCCACCCCTTTGAAGGAAATATGCCCTAGAGGCAATAATAATGTTGTTATTTATATTTCCTTATATCATGATAAATGTTTATTATTCATGCTAGAATTGTATTAACCGGAAACTTAGTACATATGTGAATACATAGACAAAAAGAGTGTCACTAGTATGCCTCTACTTGACTAGCTCGTTGAATCAAAGATGGTTAAGTGTCCTAGACATAGACATGAGTTGTCATTTGATTAACAGGATCGCATCATTAGAGAATGATGTGATTGACTTGACCCATTCCGTTGTGATTGACTTGACCCATTCCGTTAGCTTAGCACTCGATCATTTAGTATATTGCTATTGCTTTCTTCATGACTTATACATGTTTGTGTTGTCGTGCTGACGAAGCTCTCCCTCGATACTCTGCTAGATTGTGAATTCGTGGGACGTCACCGAGCCGAACGTGTGAAGATCGCGGAGGTGCCGTACTTTCGGTACTAGGATTGGTCGATCATGAAGACGTACGACTACAACAACCGCGTTGTCATAACTCTTCCGCTTACGGTCTACGAGGGTACATAGACAACACTTTCCCCTCTCGTTGCTATGCATCACCATGATCTTGCGTGTGCGTAGGAATTTTTTGAATTACTACGTTCCCCAGCAGTGGCATCCAGGCCAGGTTTAGGCGTAGATGTTTTATGCACGAGTAGAACACAAGTGAGTTGTGGCCGATAATAGTCATACTACTTACCAGCATGTCATACTTTGATTCAGCGGTATTGTTGGATGAAGCGGCCAAGACCGACATTACGCGTACGCTTACGCGAGACTGGTTCTACCGACGAGCTTCGCACATAGGTGGCTGGTGGGTGTCTGTTTCTCCAACTTTAGTTGAATCGAGTGTGGCTACGCCCAGTCCTTGTTGAAGGTTAAAACAGCACATACTTGACGAAAAATCGTTGTGGATTTGATGCGTAGGTAAGAACGGTTCTTGCTCAGCCCGTAGCAGCCACGTAGAACTTGCAACAACAAAGTAGAGGACGTCTAACTTGTTTTTGCAGGGCATGTTGTGATGTGATATGGTCAAGACATGATGCTAAATTTTATTGTATGAGATGATCATGTTTTGTAACGGAGTTATCGGCAACTGGCAGGAGCCATATGGTTGTCGCTTTATTGTATGAAATGCAATCGCCATGTAATTGCTTTACTTTATCACTAAGCGGTAGCAATGGTCGTAGAAGCAATAGTTGGCGAGACGACAACGATGCTACGATGGAGATCAAGGTGTTGTGCCGGTGATGATGGTGATCATGACGGTGCTTTGGAGATGGAGATCAAAGGCACAAGATGATGATGGCCATATCATCTCACTTATATTGATTGCATGTGATGTTTATCCTTTATGCATCTTATTTTGCTTAGATTGACGGTAGCATTATAAGGTGATCTCTCACTGAATTTCAAGGCACAAGTGTTCTCCCTGAGTATGCACCGTTGCGAAAGTTCGTCGTGCCGAGAAACCACGTGATGATCGGGTGTGATAAGCTCTACGTTCACATACGACGGGTGCAAGCCAGTTTTGCACACGCAGAATACTCGGGTTAAATTTGATGAGCCAAGCATATGCAGATATGGCCTCGGAACACTAAGACCGAAAGGTCGAGCGTGAATCATATAGTATATATGATCAACATAGTGATGTTCATCTTGAAAACTACTCCATCTCACGTGATGATCGGACATGGCTTAGTTGATATGGATCACGTGATCACTTAGATGATTAGAGGGATGTCTATCTGGGAGTTATTTAGTAATATGATTAATTGAACTTTAATTTATCATGAACTTAGTACCTGATAGTATTTTGCATGTCTATGTTGTTGTAGATAGATGGGTCGTGCTGTTGTTCCGTTGAATTTTAATGTGTTCCTAGAGAAAGCTAAGTTGAAAGATGACGGTTGCAACTACACGGATTGGGTCCATAACTTGAGGATTATCCTCATTGCTACACAGAAGAATTACGTCCTGGAAGCACCGCTAGGTGCCAAACCCGCTATAGGAGCAACGCCAGATGTTATGAACGTCTGGCAGAGCAAAGCTGATGACTACTTGATAGTTTAGTGTGCCATGCTTTACGGCTTAGAACCGGGACTTCAACGATGTTTTGAACGTCATGGAGCATATGAGATGTTCCAGGAGTTGAAGTTAATATTTCAAGCAAATGCCCGGATTGAGAGATATGAAGTCTCCAACAAGTTCTATAGTTGCAAGATGGAGGAGAATAGTTCTGTCAGTGAGCATATACTCAAAATGTCTGGGTATAACAGTCACTTGATTCAACTGGGAGTTAATCTTCCTGATGATAGTGTCATTAACAGAATTCTTCAATCACTGCCACCAAGCTACAAGAGCTTCGTGATGAACTATAACATGCAAGGGATGGATAAGACAATTCCCGAGCTCTTCGCAATGCTAAAGGCTACGTAGGTAGAAATCAAGAAGGAGCATCAAGTGTTTATGGTCAACAAGACCACCAGTTTCAAGAAAAAGGGTAAAGGGAAGAAGGGGAACTTAAAGAAGAACGGCAAGCAAGTTGCTGCTCAAGTGAAGAAGCCCAAGTCTGGACCTAAGCCTGAGACTGAGTGCTTCTACTGCAAAGGGACTGGTCACTGGAAGCAGAATTGCCCCAAGTATTTGGCGGATAAAAAGGATGGGAAGGTGAACAAAGGTATATGCGATATACATGTTATTGATGTGTACCTTACTAATGCTCTCAGTAGTGCCTGGGTATTTGATACTGGTTCTGTTGCTAATATTTGTAACTCAAAATAGGGACTACGGATTAAGCGAAGATTGGCTAAGGATGAGGTGACGATGCGCGTGGGAAATGGTTCCAAAGTCGATGTGATCACGGTCGGCACACTACCTCTACATCTACCTTCGGGATTAGTTTTAGACCTGAATAATTGTTATTTGGTGCCAGCGTTGAGCATGAACATTATATCTGGATCTTGTTTGATGCGAGATGGTTATTCATTTAAATCACAAAATAATGGTTGTTCTATTTATATGAGTAATATCTTTTATGGTCATGCACCCTTGAAGAGTGGTCTATTTATGTTGAATCTCGATAGTAGTGACACACATATTCATAATACTGAAGCCAAAAGATGCAGAGTTGGTAATGATAGTGCAACTTATTTGTGGCACTGCCGTTTAGGTCATATTGGTGTAAAGCGCATGAAGAAACTCCATTCTGATGGACTTTTGGAATCACTTGATTATGAATCACTTGGTACTTGTGAACCATGCCTTATGGGAAAGATGACTAAAACTCCATTCTCCGGAACAATGGAGCGAGCAACAAATTTGTTGGAAATCATACATACTAATGTATGTGGTCCAATGAATATCGAGGCTCGCGGCAGGTATCGTTATTTTCTCACCTTGACAGATGATTTGAGCAGATATGGGTATATCTACTTGATGAAACATAAGTCTGAAACATTTGAAAAGTTCAAAGAATTTCAGAGTGAAGTGGAAAATCATTGTAACAAGAAAATAAAGTTTCTACGATCTGATCGCGGTGGAGAATATTTGAGTTACGAGTTTGGTCTTCATTTGAAACAATGCGGAATAATTCCGCAACCCATGCCACCCAGAACACCACAGCGTAATGGTGTGTCCGAATGTCGTAATCGTAATTTACTAGATATGGTGCAATCTATGATTTCTCTTACTGATTTACTGCTATCGTTTTGGGGTTATGCTTTAGAGACAACTGCATTCACGTTAAATAGGGCACCATCTAAATCCGTTGAGACGACACCTTATGAACTGTGGTTTGGCAAGAAACCAAAGTTGTCGTTTCTTAAAGTTGGGGGTTGTGATACTTGTGTGAAAAAGCTTCAACCTAATAAGATCGAACCCAAATCGGAGAAATGTGTCTTCATAGGATACCCAAAGAAGACTGTTGGGTACACCTTCTATCATAGATCCGAAGGCAAGACATTTGTTTCTGAGAATGGATCCTTTCTTGAGAAGGAGTTTCTCTCGAAAGAAGTGAGTGGGAGGAAAGTAGAACTTGATGAGGTAATTGTACCTGCTCCCTTATTGGAAAGTAGTTCATCACAGAAATCTGTTTCTGTGACTCCTACACCAATTAGTGAGGAAGCTAATGATGATGATCATGTAACTTTAGATCAAGTTACTACCAAACCTCGTAGGTCAACCAGAGTAAGTGCCGCACCAGAGTGGTACGGCAATCCTATTCTAGAGATCATGTTACTTGACCATGACGAACCTACGAACTATGAGGAAGCGATGATGAGCCCAGATTCTGCGAAATGGCTTGAGGCCATGAAATCTGAGATGGGATACATGTATGAGAACAAAGTGTGGACTTTGGTTGACTTGCCCAATGATCGGCAAGCCATCAAGAATAAATGGATCTTCAAGAAGAAGACTGACGCTAACGGTAATGTTACTGTCTACAAAGCTCGACTTGTTGCGAATGGTTTTCAACAAGTTCAAGGAGTTGACTACGATGAGACCTTCTCACCCGTAGCGATGCTTAAGTCTGTTCGAATCATGTTAGCAATTGCTGCATTTTATGATTATGAAATTTGGAAAATGGATGTAAAGACTGTATTCCTGAATGGGTTTCTGGAAGAAGAGTTGTATATGATGCAACCTGAAGGTTTTATCGATCCAAAGGATGCTAACAAAGTGTGCAAGCTCCAGCGATCCATTTATGGACTGGTGCAAGCATCTCAGAGTTGGAATAAACGTTTTGATAGTGTGATCAAAGCATATGGTTTTATACAGACTTTTGGAGAAGCCTGTATTTACAAGAAAGTGAGTGGGAGCTCTATAGCGTTTCTAATATTATATGTGGATGACAAACTGTTGATTGGAAATGATATAGAATTTCTGGATAGCATAAAAGGATACTTGAACAAGAGTTTTTCAATGAAAGACCTCGATGAAGCTGCTTATATATTAGGCATCAAGATCTATAGAGATAGATCGAGACACTTAATTGGACTTTCACAAAGCACATACCTTGATGAAGTTTGGAAGAAGTTCAAAATGGATCAAGCAAATAAAGGGTTCTTGCCTGTGTTACAAGGTGTGAAATTGAGTCAGACTCAATGCCCGACCACTGCAGAAGATAGAGAGAAAATGAAAGGTGTTCTCTATGCCTCAGCCGTAGGCTCTATCATGTATGCAATGCTGTGTACCAGACATGATGTGTGCCTTGCTATTAGTTTAGCAGGGAGGTACCAAAGTAATACAGGAGTGGATCAATGGATAGCGGTCAAGAACATCCTGAAATACCTGAAAAGGACTAAGGATATGTTTCTCGTTTATGGAGGTGACAAAGAGCTCATCATAAATGGTTACGTCGATGCAAGCTTTAACACTGGTCCGGATGACTCTAAGTCACAAACCGGATACGTATTTATATTGAATGGTGGAGCTGTCAGTTGGTGCAGTCCTAAGCAAAGCGTCATGGTGGGATCTACATGTGAAGCGGAGTACATAGCTGCTTCAAAAGTAGCAAATGAACGAGTTTGGATGAAGGAGTTCTTATCCGATCTAGGTGTCATACCTAGTGCATCGGGTCCAATGAAAATCTTTTGTGACAATACTGGTGCAATTGCCTTGGCAAAGGAATCCAGATTTCACAAGAGAACCAAGCACATCAAGAGACTCTTTAATTCCATCCGTGATCAAGTCAAGGAGGGAGACATAGAGATTTGCAAGATACATACAGATCTGAATGTTGCAGACCCGTTGACTAAGCCTCTCTCACGAGCAAAACATGATTAACACCAAGACTCCATGGGTGTTAGAATCATTACTGTGTAATCTAGATTATTGACTCTAGTGCAAGTGGGAGACTGAAGGAAATATGCCCTAGAGGCAATAATAAAGTTGTTATTTATATTTCCTTATATCATGATAAATGTTTATTATTCATGCTAGAATTGTATTAACCGGAAACTTAGTACATGTGTGAATACATAGACAAACAAAGTGTCACTAGTATGCCTCTACTTGACTAGCTCGTTGAATCAAAGATGGTTAAGTTTCCTAGCCATGGAAATGAGTTGTCATTTGATTAACGGGATCACATCATTAGAGAATGATGTGATTGACTTGACCCATTCCGTTAGCTTAGCACTTGATCGTTTAGTTTATTGCTATTGCTTTCTTCATGACTTATACATGTTCCTATGACTATGAGATTATGCAACCCCCGAATACCGGAGGAACACTTTGTGTGCTACCAAACATCACAACGTAATTGGGTGATTATAAAGGTGATCTACAGGTGTCTCTGATGGTACTTGTTGAGTTGGCATAGATCGAGATTAGGATTTGTCACTCCGATTGTTGGAGAGGTATCTCCGGGACCTCTTGGTAATGCACATCACTATAAGCCTTGCATGCAATGTAACTAATGAGTTAGTTACGGGATGATGCATTACGGAACGAGTAGAGAATTGCCGGTAATGAGATTGAACTACGTATTGAGATACCTACGATCGAATCTCGGGCAAGTAACATACCTATGACAAAGGGAACAACGTATGTTGTTATGCGGTTTGACCGATAAAGATCTTCATAGAATATGTGGGAGCCAATATGAACATCCAGGTTTTGCTATTAGTTATTGACCGGAGACATGTCTCGGTCATGTCTACATAGTTCTCGAACCCGTAGGGTCCACACGCTTAACGTTCGGTGAGGATCGGTATTATGAGTTTATGTGTTTTGATGTACTGAAGATAGTTCGGTGTCCCGGATGTGATCACAAACATGACAAGGAGTCTTAAAATGGTCGAGACATAAAGATTGAGATATTGGACGACTATATATATTCGGACACCGAAAGTGTTCCGGTGGTCACCGGATAATTATCGGAGTGCTGGGGGGTTATCGGAACCCCATTGGGAACTAATGGGCCAATATGGGCCTTGTGAAAGAGAGAGGAGGGAGCCATGGGCTGCCCTGCCCTTGGGAGTCTGAATTGGACAAGGAGGGGGGCGGCACCCCCTCTTTCCTCCCTCTCTCCCTCTCCTTCCTTCCCCCTTCCCCCTTCCTAGTTGGACTAGGAAAGGGGGAGTCCTACTCCTACTAGGAGGAGGACTCCCCCCTCTCCTTGGCACGCCCCAAGGGTCGGTCGGCCTCCCCCTTGCTCCTTTATATACGGGGGGCAGGGGGCACCCTAGAACACACAACAGACATTGTTCTTAGTGGTATGCGGTGCCCCCCTCCACCATAATCCACCTCGGTCATATCGTTGTAGTGCTTATGTGAAGCCCTGTGCCGGTAGCTTCATCATCACCGTCATCACGCCGTTGTGCTGACGAAGCTCTCCCTTGACATTTTGCTAGATCGTGAGTTCATGGGACGTCACTGAGCCGAACGTGTGCAGATCGCGGAGGTGCCGTACTTTTGGTACTAGGATCGGTTAATCGTGAAGACGTACGACTACATCAACCGCGTTGTCATAACGCTTCCACTTACGGTCTACGAGGGTACGTAGACAACACTCTCCGCTCTCGTTGCTATGCATCACCATGATCTTGCGTGTGCGTAGGATTTTTTTTGAAATTACTATGTTCCCCAACACACTTGTCCAATTCGGATTGGGCTTTGGGGGGGCGCGCACCAGCTCCTGTGGTTGCCTCCTCCTCTCTACAATGGCCCATGAGGCCCATTAAGTATCCTAAGGGGTTCCGGCAACCTCCCAGTACTCCAAAAATCCCCAATTTCCTTCGAAACCATTCCGGTGTCCATATATAACCATCCAATATATATTTTTTACCTCTCGACCATTTCGAGACTTCTTGTCATGTCCGTGATCTCATCCTGGACTCCGAACAAAACTTCGGTCACCAAAACACATAACTCATAATACAAATCGTCATCGAACGTTAAGCGTGTGGACCCTACGGGTTCGAGAACTATGTAGACATGACCGAGACACATCTCCGGTCAATAACCAATAGCAGAACCTGGATGCTCATATTGGCTCCTACATATTCTACGAAGATCTTTGTCAGTCAAACCGCATAACAACATACGTTGTTCCCTTTGTCATCTGTATGTTACTTGCCCGAGATTCAATCGTCGGTATCATCATACCTAGTTCAATCTCGTTACCGGCAAGTCTCTTTACTCGTTCCATAATGCATCATCCCACAACTAACTCATTAGTGACATTTCTTGCAAGGCTTATAGTGATGTGCATTACCGAGAGGGCCCAGAGATACCTCTTTGATACACGCAGTGACAAATCCTAATCTTGATCTATGCCAACCCAACAAACACCTTCGGATACACCTGTAGATCATCTTTATAATCACCCAGTTACGTTGTGACGTTTGATAGCACACAAGGTGTTCCTCCAGTATTCGGGAGTTGCATAATCTCATAGTCATAGGAACATGTCTAAGTTATGAAGAAAGCAATAGCAATAAAACTAAACGATCATAATGCTAAGCTAACCGATGGGTCTTGTCCATCACATCATTCTCTAATGATGTGATCCCATTCAGCAAATGACAACACATGTCTATGGTCAGGAAACATAACCATCTTTGATTAACGAGCTAGTCTAGTAGAGGCATACTAGGGGCACTCTGTTTTGTCTATGTATTCACACATGCACGAAGTTTCCGATTAATACAATTATAGCATGAATAATAGACATTTATCATTATATAAGGAAATATAAATAACAACTTCATTATTGCCTCTAGGGCATATTTCCTTCATTTCAACCCCAACTTTGGGCCGGACACCCTACATGAATTCCTCGCACTCTAGTGGGTGGTCAGTACTCGGGATGCATCTGAGGATGCGCTGGATGAGATTAAGCGGTCGTGGGAGGCATACGGGAGGTTCTTTGTGAGATCAGCGTATGCGGCTAGGTTTTGAGGACGAGAGGTAATCCCAATGACGGACTTTGACAAGGAAGTCGCGTGCTCCTTTGCAATGCAGATTCTTCACCTGGTTGGTCATGAAAGAGAGATGTTGGACCTCGGACCATCTTGCATGAAAGGCCTACCGCACCAAGCCGCATGCCCTTTCTGTGATCAACAGGAGGAAACGATCAACCATATTATGCTCACGTGTGTGTTTGCTAGAACAATCTGGCGGCAATCTGTGCTGCGTTGGATTCACCAGCTTGGATCCCATTTCCCTAATACTCACTGGTGGAGTGGGCGATCAACAAGCGAGGATCGAACAATGTGAGTACGAAGGACCTGCGCACCATCTTCACAATAACTTGGTGGGAGTTGTGGAAGCATAGGAATGCAATCGTCTTTGAGGGAGCACGGTCGTCGGTTATGCAGTTGCTACAAAAGTTGTGTTATGAGGGTTTGGTTTGGTCCTCAGTCGGGTTACTGAAAGGGAATGTAACTCACTTCTTTAGTAGGGTAGATAGGTGGGTGAGTGGTGAGGATTAGCATGTACTAATAACTATAACATCCCAAATTTTCAATTTGGATGTTATACATAGGTCATCATATGCATATCATATTTTATCTGCATTTTAGTTGTGATCCTAGAAATCTTAAGCAACTCAAGGACCCAAGGAGAGAGTTGGGGATTTATAAATTTTCATATTTGAATTTTCTCAAATTTCAAAAGGGGATCAATTTGGTTTTAATATTTTTCTCTCCGAATATTTCTAATACTAAAAAAAGAGAAGATAATATGACTTCTTCAAAAAGAGAGGAATATTGGAGGAAAATTTTTAAAATCAAATAAATATATTATTTGGATTTTATGTGAGATTTATTCGAATTAGAAAAACAAAATGCACAACCGACGGACGCCAGCGACGATGGTAACCTCCTCACTGTGTTTCCACTAAAGTAATCTTTAACTTGTTAGCTGATTTTAATTTACATGTTTCCTTCCTTCCTACTGACATCACATGTTTCCTTTCAAGCGAAATACATATGGACGCTTGGGGTGGATTGGATCTCAAATTTAAATCGCAGGAATTTCTAAACGCACGTTTCCTTCCAAGGGTAATACTGATGGACTCTTTCCCCTTTTATCGTTGCACTTTTTTTGACTTTAATTTCATGGGTAGTGAGCCAGGTCGTGGATTCTTTTCACTTTTATCGTTGGACAATTTCCCTTTTTTACAATTTATAGTTGGAGTTCTTTTACGTAGGCTTTCCTCCTTAATTTGTGGGAACAGATGGAGTATTTCCCTTTTTTTACCTGAGGCTTTTAGGTTTTCCTTGATTTATTTCATTAACGTTAGTCGTGTCTGATGAGTTTTTCTATAAGACAGAATCATCGGTGTTACGTAAATTTTCCTTTTATCCTAATTGCATATTTTCAATCTAATGGTTTAATTAATTTGGATGATGTGGTTTAATGAGAGATCATGAATGGTGCCTCCGATTAGTAAATATAAGATATGCATTTTTGAAAATTGCATTTTTTGGCCAGAAAAATGTTCACTTCGTTCTAAATATCTTATTTAGACAGTGAAAATTGTTTTTGGCATTTATTAAAAAAAAGTTCCGGACTGACTGGGCCGAAACCCAGCCGGCCCAACTCCCGCGCGCCGCCTTCCTCCTGCCGTGCACTGCATGGACGTCGAGGAGAGTCGGAGCCGGACTCTCGCTCATGCAGACCCCCTCCCCGAGCCGAGCCCCCGGGCGTTTATAAACTCGCCGCCCCGCCGCCTCCACCACCCCGTCCCGAGCCGCCGCAGCCACCGCCGCCCGCTGCCGCCTCGCCGCCACCGCTTGCTTATCCAAATCTAGTGAAACCAACGCCAAATCTTTGTCTGGAACCCCTCTTTCCACTTAATCAACTTGAACATGGTTTTGAAGAATTAAAATTTGGTTGCAAGAAGATTTGAATTCGAACTTCTTTTGATCATAGTTTGAGTTTCGTAGCTGATTCGATTATTTCTTTTTTTGCAAATCATAGCTCTTCAGTTGAACTTTCAGGTTGGACTTTCTCATCTGAGTTTTACCATTGCATCTTATGCTAGAGTGCTTACGTATGCTATTGTTAGTTTGCGATAGAGTTTCCAGAGTGCGAAGCTTGCTACTACGAGTCACTAGGGTTTTTCAGATCGTCAGCAAGGAAAGTAACACTTTGATCATACCCCTTTATTATCCAGATTTTATGCATTAGTTTCCATCCTCAAACATTGCATGAGTAGGATTTGATGAACTTGTGGGTATTGGGAAGTAGATGATGAGGTAATACCTATTGTCCTTTATTCAAACCTTGGGAGTTACTATGTTTTGCTTACTATGTTATGCTATGCTCGTAGACATGGTTTGGTTTGAGAGATTCATGATAGATGTTATGCTATGCATTACTATGAACTAAGGGATTACCTAAGGTGGCTACTTTAATACGCATTTTGGTGGATTGTTTGTGGGCACCTGGGGAATCCAGTGTTGTCCCGGGGAATCCGTGGGATTATCCTATGGTTCGCCACCCAGGCTCAAAGGGATCATACGATTATTCATGCTAGAAATTCCGTGCGCAACCACATGCCATTATGGGCTCTGGCATAGTTGAGTAAGTTGTGGGAAACCTTTCCATGATGGGCTAGCAGATGTAGGGGATTGTAGGTGTACCGGCCTATCTATCGGTTAAGGGGACCTCTTCGGAAAGACTATGTCTCGGTCATCCGTTTCTCAAACATCATGCAGTGCGAGAAATTCAACAGAGGAGATCGAGTCTTGTGGGGAAAAATGCGCAAACCTCTACAGAGTGTACAAACTAATCATGATTAGCCGTGTCCCCATTTATGGACATCTTGAGTATCTGGTTCTTGAATTATTGATTTGATCTCATCACTCTTAATCTAATTTGTTGGGTTGTTAATTACTGTTTAATTGGGATTAAGATGGGGTTTCCATTCTCAATATTTATCAACCAACTTGTTAGTTAAATAAAAAAATATTCCTTTGCAGTAGGGAAAAATTGGCTTTACACAAAAATGATAACCATAGATCCGCCACCAGCCATATATGCATGTAGTGATAGCGGTTATATTGTTCTTTGATCTATAGTGTTATTTTGGCAGCATATTCCATGTGCTGACCCGTTTCGGGCTGCAACGTATTATGTTGCAGACTTTTCAGAAGAAGAGTACGGTGCGCTAGGTCGTTGTCGTGCAATCAGCTGTGCCGTTGGTGTTGATGGACTCATTCATCTTCGATGCTTCCACTATTATCTTATTTAGATGGCCTTAAGCCATAATATTGTAATAAGTTCTCTTTTGAGACATTCGATGTAATAAGTGTGTGATTGCACTCTATTATAAATCCTTCGAGTACTATGTGTGTCAGCATTACCGATCTAGGGATGGCACTTATGCACAGAGATTTGCCCGTTTGAGGTTGGATCGCTACAAATAACCCTATGAACTATGGCGGAGGCACTCTTTGCCTTATCATTTTTAATATATGATATGCACACTCATGCATATTCGAGAAAAAGATTCGGGCCACCAAGGGTTGGTAAATATTTTCTCCTTTGCCTTAAATTCAGTTGCGCCATGGACTTCCGCTGCAATGTTACATCATATCCCTTAATTGTTGCACCTTGCATGATTTCGTCAATAATATTTATATGGTTTACTCGGCACAATTTTTTTCCAGAATGTTTTATCCTTCAATAATTTGTGGCATTGTCTTGTTGCAATCGGCCGGCTCTCGTATGGCATGGACTTTTGCTGCAATCTTTTTAAAATTTAAGGACTAGTGTTTGTTTGGAGGATAGCTTATTTGGTAGAACTCTGATCTCTTGTAATTGTGTCGTTCTGATTACATGTTGGTTGTCTAATTTTCTAAATTGTAATGATGATTACCCAATAGATAAAAAGAACATTCGGTGCCTTTTTCAGTTGTGGCATGGACTTTGACACCCCCCCTTTATATATATATATATATATATATATATATATATATATATATTCACCAATTTATGGCATGCTTAGCCACGTCTTATGGAACACTTGTGGCATAGACTTACGGTCCGTGTCTACTGGTTTTTTTACATGGATAGTTGCCACCTTTCTTAAACTTCTAGAACATGCATTGCTCCAGTTTTAAATGCGGGTGCGACTAGTGATCGTGTGATCTAGCATCATAAGCCATTGGATACTCAACACATTGTACAAATACAAAGACGTCAGATCCTAGCCACATAGCACTAGTAGAAAAAGAGGCTTCCGTCCAGCCCCATTAGTCGCGAAACTGTAGGAACCGCGACTAATGAAGTCTTTAGTCGCGGTTCGGCAGACGAACCGCGACCAAAGGCTTGGGCCAGGGCGCTCGGTGGCCAGCTGGTGCACGTGAGGGGCTTTAGTCGCGGTTGGGCAGGCCAACCGCGACTAAAGGTGCCCAAAGGCCTTTAGTCGTGGTTGGCCTGGCCAACCGCGACTAAAGCTCCTCCCCTATATATACCAGTTCAGCGCACTCACTTAGCCATTTGGTGCCACTTCTCTTCACAAGGGGGTGTAGGTTTGCTTTTGGTTCCTCTTATGCACACAAGGTGTTTGATGAAATGCCCAACAGCGTGAAACAAACATGATATGAAGTGTTGGAGCCACACTTGAGGTTCCTCCTCGATCGCGGTTAGCAACTTGAACCTTTCATGCATGTGTGTCATTGATAAAATATGCATGTGTGTTGTTCATTGTTTAATTTCTATTGTTTATAGCTAGTTACTTTAACAAATGCATGATGGTTAATTATATATTTTATATTATAATAGTGCAGATGAATCGGCAATGGATGTACGATAACCGACTCTCCCGCGAGTTCACTACGGGTTTGAAAGATTTCCTCGTAGTGGCTAATGCGAACAAGCAGAAGGGTTTTGTTATCTGTCCATGTGTTGACTGTAAGAATCAGAAGGGTTACTCTTCCTCAAGAGAAGTTCACCTGCACCTGCTTTGGCACGGTTTCATGCCAAGCTATAATTGCTGGACCAAGCATGGAGAAAGAGGGGTTATAATGGAAGAAGATGAAGAAGGGGATGATTTCATCGATGAAAGCTATCTTGCTCATTTCGGTGATACTTTCATGGAGGATGCTGAAGGTGAAGGGGAAGGTGAAGGGGCAGGTGAAGGGGAAGGTGAAGGGGAAGGTGAAGGTGAAGGTGAAGAAGAGGCACGTGATGAGACCGTTGATGATCTTGGTCAGACCATTGCTGATGCACGGAGACGCTGCGAAACTGAAAAGGAGAGGGAGAATTTGGATCGCATGTTAGAGGATCACAGAAAGTTGTTGTACCCTGGATGCGATGATGGTCTGAAAAAGCTGGGCTGCACACTGGATTTGATGAAATGGAAGGCACAGGCAGGTGTAGCTGACTCGGCATTTGAAAACTTGCTGAAAATGTTGAAGAATATGTTTCCAAAGGATAACGAGTTGCCCGCCAGTACGTACGAAGCAAAGAAGGTTGTCTGCCCTCTAGGTTTAGAGGTTCTGAAGATACATGCATGCATCAACAACTGCATCCTCTACCGCGGTGAATACGAGAATTTGAATGAATGCCCGGTATGCACTGCATTGCGTTATAAGATCAGAGGCGATGACCCTGGTGACGATGTTGAGGGCCGGAAACCCAGGAAGAGGGTTCCCGCCAAGGTGATGTGGTATGCTCCTATAATACCACGGTTGAAACGTCTGTTCAGGAACAAAGAGCATGCCAAGTTGTTTCGATGGCACAAAGAGGACCGTAAGTCGGACGGGGAGTTGAGACACACCGCAGATGGAACGCAATGGAGAAAGATCGACAGAGAGTTCAAAGATTTTGCAGCTGACGCAAGGAACATAAGATTTGCTCTAAGTACGGATGGCATGAATCCTTTTGGCGAGCAGAGCTCCAGCCATAGCACCTGGCCCGTGACTCTATGCATCTACAACCTTCCTCCTTGGTTGTGCATGAAGCGGAAGTTCATTATGATGCCAGTGCTCATCCAAGGTCCGAAGCAACCCGGCAACGACATCGATGTGTACCTAAGGCCATTAGTTGATGAACTTTTACAGCTGTGGGGCCTGGTGTCCGTGTGTGGGATGAGCACAAACAAGAGGAATTTGACCTACGAGCGTTGCTTTTCGTAACCATCAACGATTGGCCTGCTCTTAGTAACCTTTCGGGACTGTCAAATAAGGGATACAATGCATGCACGCACTGCTTACATGAGACTGAAAGTGTACATTTGCCAAATTGTAAGAAGAACGTGTACCTTGGGCATCGTCGATTTCTTCCGAAAATTCATCCAGTAAGAAAGAAAGGCAAGCATTACAAAGGCAAGGCAGATCCCGACCGGACACTGGTGCTGAGGTATTTGATATGGTCAAGGATTTGAAAGTCATCTTTGGAAAGGGTCCTGGCGGACAATCAGTTCCGAAGGGAGCTGACGGGCACGCAGCCATGTGGAAGAAGAAATCTATATTCTGGGAGCTAGAATATTGGAAAGTCCTAGAAATCTATATTCTGGGAGCTAGAATATTGGCAAAAGGTCACATATTATGGTTACATAGAGGAGATATGGGAACTTGACTATGGACCCTCCTTTAAGGTCCCTTTGTTCCGGTGCAAATGGTTCAAGCTAACAGGAGGTGGGGTAAAGGTGGACCAGCAATACGGAATGACAATGGTGGATTTCAACAATCTTGGTTACCTTGACGAACCATTCGTCCTAGCGAAAGATGTCGCTCAGGTTTTCTATGTGAAGGACATGAGTAGCAAACCGAGGAAACGGAAAGATAAGAAAACGATCAGTACATCATGCGATGATCCAAAGCGCCACATTGTTCTTTCAGGGAAAAGAAACATCGTGGGAGTGGAGGACAAGACAGACATGTCAGAAGATTATAATATGTTTGCTGAAATTCCGCCCTTCAAAGTGAACACCGACCCAAGCATTAAGTTAAATGATGAGGATGCTCCATGGATACGGCACAATCGTAAGCAAGCAGGGACACAAGGGAAGAAATGATGTGTAATAATTTATTGTACCAAACTTTGTTGAATGGATCATGTGAATTATATTACCCGTGATGTGTTTGGTGTCCATTTTCGAATGATACATGAAATTTGGAGTGATGTAGTCCATGACGCTCTGCAGAGTCCAGCCGTACCACCATAGCCGACGACCGGCCTCTGGTATATTATTTTGAATTGAATTAGTTTTATTTTTCTTAATTTTTTGATATATTATTTGTATTTTTAGAATTTTGAATTGAATTAGTTTTATTTTTCTGAATTTTTTGATATATTATTTGTATTTTTAGAATTTTGAATTGAATTAGTTTTATTTTTCTGAATTTTTTGATATATTATTTGTATTTTTAACATTTTGAATTGAATTAGTTTTATTTTTCTTAATTTTTTGATATATTATTTGTATTTTTAACATATTGAATTGAATTAGTTCTATTTTTCTGAATTTTTTGATATATTATTTGTATTTTTAACATATTGAATTGAATTAGTTTTATTTTTCTTAATTTTTTGATATATTATTTGTATTTTTAGAATTTTGAATTGAATTAGTTTTTTTTTCTGAATTTTTTGATATAATATTTGTGTTTTTAACATATTGAATTGAATTAGTTATTTTTTTCTGAATTTTTTGATATATTATTTGTATTTTTAAGATTTTGAAAAAGAAAAAGTATTTGGAAAATACCTTTAGTCGCGGTTGGCCTGCCCAACCGCGACTAAAGGTCGTTGCGCGCGGGAACGAAAAACCCGCCAAAAAATCCCTTTAGTCGCGGGTCGCCTCCCCAACCGCGACTAAAGGGCCCTTTAGTCGCGGGTCGCCTCCCCAACCGCGACTAAAGGGGGGGGGCTATAAATACAACGGCCCGACCCGTCGCCTCCATTTCTGCTCGTCTTCTCTGCCGCGCCGAAGGCCTGCCGCCCTCGCCATCGACGCCGCCCGCCGTCGCCCTCGCCCTCGACGCCGCCCACCGTCGCCCGCGCCCTCGACGCCGCCCGCCGTCGCCTGCCGCCCCCTCTCGCCCACGTACGGCGCCCGCCGCCCCCTCTCGCCCTCGTACGCCGCCCGCCGGCCTCCCTCGCCCACCGCGCCGCCTCTCGCCCCCGCCCTCAACGCCGCCGGCCGGCCTCGCTGCCCTCAACGCCGCCGGCCGGCCTCACCGCCCTCAACGCCGCCCCCAATCCATCCTCGGGCCGCCGGCCTCGCCGCCCTCAACTGCTCTACAGAGAGCGATGATCGAGAGAGAGAAAGAGAGAGCAGAGAGAGAGAGAGAGAGAGAGAGAATTTTTTTTGTTCTTTTTAATTTTAACTAGTTAATTAGTTTAACAAAAACAGTAAATAACTTAAAACTTGATAATTAACAAAAAAAACCGTAAAATTTGATAATTAACAAAAAAACGTATATACGGAGAGGGGGCGGCGAGGGGGGCGGCGATGCGCGCAGTGTTTTTTTAGGGATCGAGAGGGGACGGCGAGGGTTATAAATGTGTGTTGTCCTCGCCTCCCTCTCCGTGACGCCGTCGTCTACCGCCCCGTCTCGCGCTCTACCGCGACACCCTCTCCCACCCCTTCCTCGCCCCCTCCTTTTGCCACCGCCCTTTCGCCACCGCCACCGCCACCGCCCCCCTTCTTCACTTAATTAATTTGTTTTTACTACATGTTTTCAGGACTGACATAATGGCGGACGATAGAGCTGACCCGATTATGGACAACTATGATCCGGACGGTGAAGCACATATGTTCGGAATCATAAACGGCGATATTCTATATGTGCCGACCGGACAAGAAGAAGATGATATCTCTTCTTATCTGAACCTTGACGGTGAAGATGAAGGGCGTCGTCAGCAAGATGATGCCAAACAAACGTCGATAAACGACGATCTTCAAATGGATGTAGCAACCACCTCCGGCGCCGAGGTATATATATATACATTGAGCCTCTGGTGATACAAACTAACTGATTTGAATAAATATGTGTGGACTAACGCGCGCGACTCTCTTTCTTATTTTAGCCCTCAGCCGGATCGTCGAAACAATCGAGTACGTCGTCAAAGCGTGGTGCAACCAAGACGATGAAACAAGGATAAACATGCACCATCGAGGTTGTCGACAGTGCAACCGGCAGGCCGCTGGAGCCCCGCAAGAACGCCACCAAGTTTGTCAACCAATGTGGAGCCATTGTTAGAGACAACGTCTCGATCACCGTCCAGGAGTGGAATAAGCCAAAGAAGGCACGAATTGCTGGTTTCACTTTCGTCGATAAGAGAACAAAAAAAGATTGCTTCAAAAAGCTTATGGAACATTTCGTTCTACCACCGGAATACAACAAATTCGATGAGGAGGGTAACAAGATTGAGGAAAACAAGGAGAGGAGGAGGCTAGTCAAACAGTTCGCTCTTCATAAGATGGCCGACGCATTCCGGAAATTCAAGCAAAATCTAGCCCATGACTTTGTCAAGCAGAACAAGACTCCGGATTTCAAAGGACAATATGAGAAACTGAAACATGATTGGCCAGAATTTGTGAAGCAAAAGAAATCGGAGCAGTTCATTCAAATATCGAAAAAAATAAGGAAAATGCGGCTAAGAAGGAGTACAATCATATTATGGGGCCAGGAGGGTATCGCCTTTGGGAGCCTAGGTGGGAGAAGATGGAGAACGAGCTGAGGGCGCGAGGAATCCGTCCAGGTACGGAGGGATGGGACCCAAGGGCCAAAAGCTGGTGGTACGGGCATGGGGGAACGCTGAACCCGGAGACAGGGGACTGTGTTTACCGGGGCAAAATAATTAAACCCACCCAAGCCCTTATTGACGCAATGAGGGATGCTCAAGAGGGGAAGATCAAGTTCAACAGAGAGAACGACGCGCTGACAAAAGCCCTTGGGAATCCTGAACACGGAGGACGTGTACGAGGCATGGGGCACATTCCGTGGAAAATAGGGTTCCCCCAGAACGATGACCCGTACGGTTACAGAAGCCGGAAGAGAAAGATGGATCGGGAAGCAAATGTTGTGGCGCGGTTGGCATCGGAAATGGATGTGATGAAGAAAACCGTGAGTGTACTAGTAGCCGAACGAGATGCAGCTCGGGCGCAGCATGAAGATCATCCAGCGGATCTTAGAAGCCAGCAGCGGAGAAGCAGTGTGGCTTCCACGGAGGCCCCACCGGCTGGTGCAGATGCACCGACGATCGAAATTACTGCACCTGAGCCTCTGGTGGTCTAAATTACTGCACCGGAGCCTCTGGTGGTCGAAATTACTGCACCGGGGCCTCCTCGCTACCCCGTGGACGATATAAAGGAGATGAAAGAATGTCATCTGTATTATCCTATCAGGAACATGTCCGTGAAGGTAGCCATCGGCAGTGCTTTACCATGTTTACCTAGAGCACTCCACCACAACACCCCCATTCAAGATGGCTATGCTCGTGTCACGGTGGAGGACATAGTCCAAGGGTTTGAGGACCTGGAGATTGACATTGCTACACCTGAAGGGGAGAAAAGACTTGGAGATGTCAAGCGCCATTTCATTCTATGGCAAAAGAAGTTTATCAAGTTTCCAGGCGAGGTGCCAAGGACAACAAGTCCACCCCCCTACGGTGGTGGCGGTTCACCTACACCTCCGTCACGTCAGCCGACGCCCCCCAGTCCACAACGTCCGGCGGGTGATCAGACGCCGCCCCCCAGTCCTCGTCCGGCGGGTGATCAGACGCCGCCCCCCAATCCACCTCTGGCAAAGAAGCAGAAGCAGTCCTGGATTATTAACCCGGACCCTTATGTACCTAAGACCACAAAGGTACCGGAGCCATCATTGAAGCCTCTCCCCACAAGGCCTTGGGAACGTAGTGCCGAGGAAACTGCCGCGGTCGCGGCTGCTGATCATGAGAAATGGAAGGCGGACTGCAAGAAGAAAAGAGAGCCCGAGCCCAAGCCAGTATTTTCTGATGAGCAAAAGAAGTGGGCTAAGTCATTTTTGAGCACACCGTCCCAAGCCGCGAAGAATCTGCCTGACGACTATGCACGTGAACTTCATAGGCAGGCACTCATGTTGAAGGAGAAGAAAGAGCGGGCGGAGAACCAGGAGAACAAAGCCTTGGAGGAGGCCGAGAAAACGGAATTAGAAAGTAAAAAAAGTGGGAAACGAGTTGCCCAGCTCGGGGAACAAAGTAAACAATCGATTGCCCCGCTTATAGTGAAAGCCGCCGGTCCGGATGACCCCGATATCATAGCAGCTGCGGCAGCACATGGATTGACTGTGACGAGTGCCAGAGAACAAGCGGCCAACTTAGGTATTACTCTTCGTGAACTGTTAGGCCTTGATGAGGCGCCAGTGAAGGAGTTAGTAATTACATATGTGAAGAATGGGCCTCTTGTCGAGCCTGCGCAGGAACAGGATCTACCTCCACAAATGAAAGGTCTGCTGAAATGGTACAAGGGTTACATAAAAAATAAAAACGCCAAAGAATATATTTATGCGGAAGTTAGATATGAGCATCACTTCAAACATTACTATGTACAAATTCATCTGAGTGAATTGTTCCAGCTTTTCAATCTGCGCGAGCTCGACAAATCTATCATCAGTTGCTACATTCTGTAAGTGATTTATTTCTACCCCATCTCGTTCATATTGCCTGCACTATATATATGTCCTAACTATATTGTTGCGTCCGCTATTATACATGCAGAATGAAGATTAAGGAATGCAGAGTAAGGAACATCCATAATGTTGGGTTCATTGACCCACACATCGTTAATGGATATGTGTTGGAGCATCACCCCGCCGACATGGAGGCAGACCTGTGGTAGTTTCTTACAAAGCAGGAACTCAAAAGTGATATTCTATTTCCTTACCATTTTGGGTGAGTGTTTCTGTCTTGAGCACATTCTCTTTTGTTTACTCCATGCATGGTATGTGGCCGGCTAATCGATGAGTTATGCATGACGTACTGTGCATGTATCGTGTCAGCAGGTTCCACTGGATTCTGCTAGTAATTAAAGTTGACACCTCAGAATGTCTCGTCCACGACTCTCTGAATAAGGATCCAAAGCTTTGGGATCGACATGAGAAGAATGCTGCAGAAGTAATTATTTTCATTCATTTGCGCTCTATATCGATCGGCCTATTTCGTTCATTTCCTAATATCAAGTAACTAATAACTCTCTTGTTCATTTAATTTTCTTTGCCTCGTAGGGTTTGGAGACGGTTCGTAGATACAAAGGTCGGTGAATTCAAAAAAGAGCTAGAATTCAAAAGGGCAAAGGCTAAGAATGGTGAGGATATTCAGCCAGCGGGGACCAATCTATGTGCATACTATGTCTGTGAGATGATCCGAAGATACACCTCTGAGCGGGTTCCGAGTGATACCAATGCTCAGAGGAATAACCTCCGGATGATGCTTAGTCCAGAAGCTCGCTTCCGACCACTTCAAGAGGAACTAGCTGGATGGTTCAGGAGGGAAGTCCTCCATCCTAAAGGAGAACACCATTACGAGGACGTAGAACTTTATATGCATTAAATTATGTATGGAAACTTGTTCGAAATTGTATATGGTCATCCGATGATATTGAATATATATTGTATATTCCTCTTGAATTCTTTTTGGTTCTAATTTCAAATTTGTTTGAAATTGTACATTCATATGCATGTATGTAGTACCGTAGAATATGTGAAACTCCTTCAAAATTAAAATAAAGCACAAAAGAAATAAAACAATACATATTAAACAGAAAACAGGTTTAAGGGGGGGGGGGGCTAAAACCCTAAACCTGCGGCGGCCTTTAGTCGCGGTTGGCCAGAAGAACCGCGACTAAAGCTCCTCCGCCCCGACGGCCACCTGGCGCCCACGTGGACGGGCCTTTAGTCGCGGTTCTTAAGCAACCGCGACTAAAGGGTGGGGCCTTTAGTCGCGCCCGTTCGGTCGCGGTTGCGCAACCGCGACTAATGGCAGTTGCGAACCGCGACCAAAGGCCCTTTTTCCACCAGTGTAGGTAGTACATTTTGCATTTACACCTGTACATAAACTACTTCAAAGAAAAAACCCTCTAGCGAAAAGGTTTATTTCAGCCAATTCTTACTTCTTCTTGAATCTAGTCTCGGCGACGGTGGCAACCTTGCCATAGCTAGCTCTTCCTCGCGTCGTCGCTCCTGGCCATTGAATACCCTTGTTGATGGCGGTGTCCTTGTCAATCGGATCTTCTCCGTCTCTAATCCTAGACCACAAAATCCATTGCCACTAACTCCGACGGCCTTGTTGAAGCCAGTTAACCCCTAGACCATGAAATCTCTTGCCCACATCATGTTCCCATATATTGTTAACGAGTAATTGGGCATACGACACCATTGCATGCTTGATATCATGGTAATATTGGGGGACTACAAACGATGATGAAAGCTTGTTGGCATCCTCCGTTCAATATTCCAAGGGAGACACAGTTAGTAGTAAGTATAATTTGTTCTCAATGATAAACTGTCTTTCATGCCACCCACATTACACCGTGCATGTGCTCATTTTTTCTTGGGCTGATTATCCAAAAATTGTCCGTGCTAACATGTAAATCAAGAGATTCTCATTTGATTATGCTGCTTTTTTTGTGAGTGTGATTGTGCTGCTTATAGTTCATAATGCAGTCAATTTAGTGGATTTTTGTACATAATTCAACCAAAATTCTTAGTGTAGTCCTATTCAGTTTTCAAAAGCACTCATTTTATTCCAGTAGCGTGCACTTCCTTCCAACTGCATCCAGTTCCTGATTTGTACATTTTTTTATTTTTTTCATAGGAAAGCGAAGAAGAGAAATATAGGGCGTGTTTGGTTCCAGTTTGCAACAGTAGCTGCATTGCATGTCCATCTCCAGCCAGCCTGGTTCTTGAAATGTAGCCTCATATGCAGCAGATGCAACCTGTTTGGTTGCCTACATCGCATGGAGGGGCTCTTACCCCCTGCTGTTTGGTTGTCATTTTTGTGCTTAGGGTGTGAGCAAATGCAAACTTCAGCTGTTTGGTTGCAAACAACGTTTGTGTTCTGCTCACCCCATTCAAATGTGGTGACCTTACCACCACATGATCAACACAACAGCAAGCGCATATGAGATCAAACAAAGCAAGCAACCAAATGAAATCAAACAAAGCAAGCAAGGAAATGACAACAAACTACTTAACTACATAGCATAAGTCTAGACTAACAGCAGGGGCATCCCCCTTCCCTGCTCCATGCCAGGGTGATGTTCCTCGCCAAAATATGAACAAGTTCCAGCACAAGTACCATAAATTTAGCGACACACCATAAAAGTTCAACACTAACACCTTACTTAACTACATAGCATGCTCAATGTCACCAGCGCAGTTGTGCCTGCTGCAACGAAACCTGCACATGACCGAGGAGTCATGGTTGTAGATTTGAACCTTCAGTCTGAGTCCTGAGATGCGCACAATGACGAAGTCACCGGGGACGATTCGGTGGCGGCGGCAGAAGTAGTTCCAGCCCTGGCCAAGCACCATGTGCCCCTCAAAGTTCTGGACCTGCACCCAGAACACGCATCGCTTGTTCGCCGACAGCCTGACCACATGATGATTCCCTAGCAGTGGCGCCAGAAAGTGCTTGTCTACTAGAACTACATCGGTATTTCCCCAAAGAGTAAGGGATGATGCAACATAGCGACGGTAGGTATTTGCCTCAGTGAAGAAACCAAGGTTATCGAACCAGTAGGAGAACCAAGCAACACAATGTAAACAGCACCTGCACAAAGATAACAAATCCTCGCAACCCGACGTGTTAAAGAGTTGTCAGTCCCTTCCAGGGTACAACGCCTCAAGATAGGCAAAACGGACGTGAGGAAATTGTAGTAGATTGATAGATCGAACGCCAAACAAAATAAATAAGAATAAATTGCAGCAAGGTATTTTTGTATTTTTGGTTAATAGATCTGAAAATAAAAGCAAAGAAAAAGTAGATCGCGAGCAAATATATGAGAAAGAAGACCCGGGGGGTGTAGGTTTCACTAGTGGCTTCTCTCGAGAAAAAATAGCAAACGGCGGGTAAACAAATTACTGTTGGGCATTTGATAGAACTTCAAATAATTAGGACGATATCCAGGCAATGATCATTACATAGGCATCTTATCCAAGATTAGTAGACCGACTCCTGCCTGCATCTACTACTTTTACTCCACACATCGACCGCTATCCAACATGCATCTAGTGTATTAAGTTCATGAAAAAATGGAGTAATGCAATAAGAACGATGACATGATGTAGACAAGATCTATCTATGTAGAGATAGACCCCATCATTTTATCCTTAGTAGCAATGATACGTACGTGTTGTTTCCCTTTCTGTCACTGGGATCAAGCACCGTAAGATCGAACCCACTACCGGGCACCTCTTCACATTGCAAGATAAATAGATCAAGTTGGCAAAACAAAACCCAAATATCGAAGAAGAAATACGAGGCTATAAGAGATCATGCATATAAGAGATCAAAGAAACTCAAATTACTTTCATGGATATAAAAAGATATAACTGATCATAAACTCGAAGTTCATCAGATCCCAACAAACACACCGCAAAAAGAGTTACATCATATGGATCTACAAGAGACCATTGTATTGAGAATTCGGCGAGAGAGAGAAAGCCATCTAGCTAATAACTACGGACCCATAGCTCTACAAAGAACTACTCACGCATCATCGGAGAGGCACCAATGGAGGTGGTCAACCCCATCCGAGATGGTGTCTAGAATGGATCTGGTGGTTCTGGACTCTGTGGCAGCTGGATGAATATTTCGTCGACGCTTCTAGGGTTTCTGGAATATTGGGTATTTATAAAGCAAAGAGGTGGTCCGGGGGGCACCCGAGGTGGGCACAACCCAGCAGGGCGCACCTGGGCCTCTTGGCACACCCTGGTGGGTTGTCCCCTCCTCGAGACTCCCCCTAGGTGCAACCAGGGCCCAACTTCTTCCTTTTGGTCCATAAAAAATCATCGTAAAGTTTCGTGGCATTTGGACTCTGTCTGATATTGATTTCCTACGATGTAAAAAACATGCAGAAAACAGCAACTCGCACTTGGCATTATGTCAATAGGTTAGTACCAAAAAATGATATAAAATGACTATAAAATATCCAAGATTGACAATAAAACAGCATGGAACAATGAAATTTTATAGATACGTTGGAGACGTATCACCACGCGCGGGAGCCGCTTGATGACCAGCCAGGTGTTCATCACCTCCATGAACTTACGAGGGACGACGAGCATGACGACGTCCTTGTTGTCCTTGATCTGCTGGTAGAAGTGCAGTGGCTCTCGTGCCCCCTCCTCGTGGCCTTGCCTCGGAGATCCTCCCCTTGAATGAGGCAGGCTCATGAAGGCGATCCTGCCAGGCAGGTCAACCGTCCTGAGCCACCTGTTCATGGGGATGAAATCCTCGGCGCCCTTGTCGGTGTCAAAACCGGCGGATCTCGGGTAGGGGGTCCCGAACTGTGTGTCTAAGGCTAATGGTAACAGGAGACAGGGGACACGATGTTTACCCAGGTTCGGGCACTCTTGATGGAGGTAATACCCTACTTCCTACTTGATTGATCTTGATGATATGAGTACTACAAGAGTTGATCTACCACGAGATTGTAGAGGCTAAACCCTACAAGCTAGCCTATGATTATGATTGTTGTTGTCCTACGGACTAAACCCTCCGGTTTATATAGACACCGGAGGGGGCTAGGGTTACACAGAGTCGGTTACAAAGAAGGAGATCTACATATCCGAATTGCCAAGCTTGCCTTCTACGCAAAGGAGAGTCCCATCTTGACACGGGACAAAGTCTTCAATCTTGTATCTTCATAGTCCAACAGTCCGGCCAAAGTATATAGTCCGGCTATCCAAGGACCCCTTAATCGAGGACTCCCTAAGTAGCCCCTGAACCAAGCTTCAATGACGACGAGTCCAGCGCACAAATTGCCTTTGGCATTGCAAGGCGGGTTCCTTCTCTGAATACTCCATAGAAGATTTTGAACACAAGAATCGTGTCCGGCTCTGCAAAAGAAATTCCACATACCACCGCAGAGAGCATAATATTCCACAAATCTACTATGCTCATAGCTTTTCATGACATCACGCCACGGTCCGGTCATTATTCGAACCATTTTTCATAACCAACCACTACACATGCTGTGAGGCGGTTTTATTGGCATGTCTTGTTGAAGCAGAGATTGTGTTCCCCTTATCACGGGATTCCCATCAATGCAGGTGTAGGTAACCCAACCGTGTTTGTTTAATATGACTCCTCGATTTTAGGCAAGTCCCAAACGGCCACGCGGGGGACGCTTGATATTCGTCCTCTTTATAAGGGGGCCAAGGCCTGTCCTTTTCTTCCCATGCTTTACCCTTCCCCTCCCAAACCTCGAGTTCCAACACCAAAGGCTTAAGCTAAGCGCTTTAGACCTTCAACCATGTCCGGATCCAACCTTCAAGGCCGGTGGATGGCCTCCTCCGTCACAGAGGAGGACGTCAAGAAGCTTAGGGAGGCCAGGTATCTCACCGCTGAGATTCCGCACAGGCTGCCTGCTCAAGGGCAGGTCATCCCTACTCCCGAACCTAATGAGAGTGTCGTATTTCTTTCCCACTTTCTCCGATGGCTAGGTTTTAGTGTTGATCCCTTCGTGAGAGGGCTCATGTTCTACTACGGGCAAGATTTCCACGATCTAGCTCCGGATTCCATCCTTCACATATCGTCGTTTATCGTCGTGTGTGAAGCCTTCCTCCGCATCACCCCTACTTCGGCATATGGCTCAAGACCTTCAATGTGAGGCCAAGGGTGATTGACGGGCGTCACGCTGAGTGTGGAGGCGCTATAATAAGAAAAGGCGCCGACGCCCCATGGCCAAAAGGTTTCTTCACAGAAACATTTGATTTATGGCAGGAGGAGTGGTTTTACATCATAGCTCCCCAGGGTACAAAGCGGGCGGCCGCTCCAGTGTTCCGCTCGGGCCCTCCGCCGCAACTGGTGTCATGGGTCAACAAGGGGCTGGACTGGGGGCTGATTAACAACGTGCTGACACTGCAAAGCCGCATCCGAGACCTCCTCAAGAGGGATGTCAGTCTTGTCAAGATAATGCAAGTAATGTTGGTTCGTCGAGTCCTGCCCTGCCAACGTCGTCCTCTCCATATGTGGGAGTTCAACCCGGAAGGACCGCGAACCATTCAACAATTATTCGGCATGACGCTCAAAGAGATGTATGGGTCGTTCTTCGGATCACGAATAAAGTATCCGGACACCACCGAGGACGTGGGTCTCAACTGCAACCGTACAGATACCCAAGTAAGTAATTCCGCTACCGAACACACCGTCCTTTATGTTTATTATAATATTATTCTGAAAAATTGCTCTCTGCCAGGACTAGATAAGGAAGGCGGAGAGGATTAGGTGTTCGGCCCCTCTTCCCGAAGGCTCGCCGGATCCTTTGTTGACCAGGTTGCTTGAGCGTGCGCCCTATCAGGTGCCCTCAGGAGAAGACGAGGGGAGGAATAGAGAAGCCACATGTGGGCCTCATATTTTACATATCCAAACTGGGGGAGTAAGTGCCTCCACGAAGGAGGATAATCGGGGAGGTGAACCTAAAATCCCCTCACCTCAAGGTAAGAAAAGGGCCGCCTCTGAAGACTTGAAAACGGAGGCTTCCAGATGAGGGAAGAAACCCTCGCCAAGGGGCCCTGCCCCAGAGGGCGTCATTACCGCACAGCGCCCGCAAGGGGGCCAGCCCTCCATCGAGCCATAAGTAAAAGAGTACTTTGGTAAATATATCCCGCTTTGTCTCTGAGGATAATAACCGAAACATATTTATTGCAGTCTGGCTCGTAGCCCTTCTCCAGAGAGTTCGTCTTCGGGGAATCTTCTTCCGGAGATGATGGAGAGTGAAACGCCTCCCCCTGCATCCCCGTCACATGGGGCGGACGACCCCGAGGTGTCGTCACGGAGATTTCTACTGATCCGCCGAGGCCAAAAGTTGACACTTCGGCTGCCCGAAGTTCGGACTATTTGGCTCCCAAGGAGAGCGATACAAAGAGTCCGGGATTGTCCGGCATACAGCCGAACACACTGATGGGTCTTCTGGAGCGAGCGACCATCTCCGAGATACATCGTACCTTAATGGTGTACGGTGATTGAGAGGATTTCATCCGCCAAAAGTGGATTGAATGAAGCCTTTACAAGTCTGTTGAGCGGCTTTGAGGTACGCAAAATAATATATGTATTTCCGACGGTACCGCACATGCTAGGTGTGTTCTATATAGATAGTAGCCCCTGAGACTCTGGTTGCCATCCAGAGGTGGCAAACAGAGGATCGTAATCCCAGGTAATAATTGCGCTGCTTTTTATGTGCAGGCGGTGATTGTCTGGTGGCTGACCGGACTGCTGATTTTGCCGAACTGATGCGGCAGCTGGACGTGGCGGATGTCAACATCACGCTTGTGAACAAGTGGCTTGACGAGGCCCAGGGTATGTATGTTTGGCTTGTCAGAAAATTGTAAGAGGAGCATTATGCTAGTATCTATAATATACTGTGACTGCAGATGGAGCTGCTGCTGTAGAGACCCTTCGGGCAGAGCTTAACCGAGCCAAGGAACAAGCTCGAATAAGTGATGCGACCGCCCTGAAGGCGGTCGAAGAGTTGAGAGCCGAACAGGCTGCTCACCGCCAAAGCGAGGAAAGGATAGCCGAGATGGCTGTTGAGCTAAAAGATGCCGCCGACCGCTATGAGCTCCTTGAAAAGGATAGCCAAGTGAAAGCAGCCGACGTGAATAAGGCCCTAAAGGCAGCCAAGCAAACCTGCTCTGAAATGAGAGGGATAAGGGAGGAGCTTCGTGAAGCCGGAGATATCACGGCTGGGAGGCCCTATTTGTTGTGGATGAAGTTCGGAGATCGAAAGTATGCCCCTCTGGATCAGTTGTGGAGTGATGCAGGCGTGTATGCGGACCTGGCAAAGAGTGTTGCTGATGCGGCTGAGTTTTACAAAGATCGGAAAGACCATCAGGTAGAAAGGTTATTCTAGTCGCAGTTTAGTTCCCCGACGCGTCCGCTGCCATTGAATGAAAGGATGGCCGCATGGGCCAAACTCCACAGGTTGTCCGGGCTTGCTATGAGGTCTGTCGTGGATCATCTTTGGCCACGTGGACCAAGGCCGGACAGTTATTTTGGATTAGTGCAACAATTCCTTGGTGTTGTGTCGCATATTGATGCTGTGAAGAGGTCGACATGCATAGAGGGTGCGCGGATGGCTCTTGCCCGTGTTAAAACATACTCGGCTGGGATGGAAACCACCGGTATTGCCACCCAGGGTGCGGCGAAAGGCCAGGACCCGGCCGGGCACTATTTTGAAGAAGTCTTAGAAGGCACCTGTTTAATAGAGGCTCAGTGCTTGAAGAGTGCCATGTTCGAGTGACCTGTATCTCAATTGTAAAAACAATGTTATTTTGATTATAAAGGCTGTGTTTATACTTTTGCCCGAAAGTATTATAGTGCCTCTTCTGCGGCCGTTTATGTATATATATAACCTGAAAGTTAGCAGTCGTCGGCTTTAGCCCCCACGCATATAATGCGGGGGTGTTTGAAAAAACACGTAGTCACACTTGATCCAACGTCTTGGTCCGTTAAGGAGGTGGTAGCGCGGCGAACCAGGCAATCGGACTATCACTAGTAGAAAAACACCTATTAGTCCTGGTTGGTGAGGGCCTTCTGTCCCGGTTCATGCATGAACCGGGACTAAAGGGTCATTACTAATGCCCTAGACCTTTAGTCCCGGTTCTAACACGAACCGGGACAGATGGGCCTCCACGTGGCTGGTGCGCCGAGCCCAGGCAAGAGGGCCTTTGGTCCCGGTTGGTGGCACCAATCGGGACCAAAAGGCATCCACGCGTCAACATTTCAGTGGCTGGGGTTTTTGTTTTTTTTAAAGGGGGGGTGGGGGTTTTGGGGGGTTAATTTAGGTGTTTCATATATTGTGTTAGCTAGCTAATTAATAGAGAGAAGTGTCCTCTCTTATGTCCGTTCTTGGTCGACGCTACGTACTATACATAGAGAGGCCCTCGACACGCTAGCTAGTAAGAAAATGAAGGGAACCGTTAAGTACAGAAGTTCGTCAAGCATACCGAGAGAAGTGATCGATCAACCTCTCCTTCTCCGAGAGATTGGTCGAACAACAAGTTTTCGTATTATCTATCCGACGCTACTGGCTACATACATATACAATATGTAAGATCTCTTAATTACAATCCCCTAGCAATTGAAATCAACTACCACATGGTATTCTCTGGCTTTATTGATGACGTGGTCAAGAAAGAATCCCACCAATTCCTCTTGAATTGCTTTCATGCGATCTTGTTCTAGGAGTTCATTCCGCATCTGCCACGTCTAATTTGAAGAAGGGAGTTAATTAATACATATATATGAATGAAACTCAATAGAAATGATGGTGTAATAAAATGAAATTGTGAATATTATTGCTTACACACTTCATATTGTCTTTTAGAGTAGCCCCGCTTGTTTTTCAAAGTCGTGTTGTAGATGAACTCGCACACGTAGTATCCACGGAAATCATTCCCTTGTTCCTGCCACAAGCACTTTACGAGAAATAGAGGTCAATCAAACTGATAATGAAGCATTATAAATGGCATTGATGAAAGTATAGCTATAGAATCAACGGGATTTGCGCGCAACTAGCTAGCCAGTAGTACTTACTTTCGGGTATGTATATCGCAGCTCCTTTGGCAGTCCCGGAGCTTCTGCGGTGAACTGTTTCCAAACCCTGCAAGACAAAGAAAATAATTATTATTACTTGAGATATCAGGAAATGAACAAAAAGTTGCCGATATGGTGCGATAATGATCAATTGAACTTACTTGTTGAGCAATTTAGTCATGTCCGCATAGGTTTCGGATATTTTCGTCTCGAGTCTAAGATGGTTACTAGTCCCCTCTCAAGCTTAATCTCCAAAAGAACATAGTGGAAGCTGCGCACACATGCATAACTCATCAATTACATTACTATAACCTCGCCCGAGTAATAAGGGAAACCGAATATGCACATGACAGTAACACTCACTCGAAGTTGTAAGGAAAGAGTATGGTATCTTTGTTTTGATTTTTTATCGACGAATGTAGCAAGTTGGCCTTGGCCTCTTCGGCGTGCTTTTTAACCTGAATTTCATCTATGATATTTGTGTTAATGAATCCAATATCATACATTTCTTGTTTTCTGCACTCGACGATCTTCAATATGCATAATATATTGAGGATAATTAATTATAAATACATGCAATGAAAAGAGATGAGCTATATATAGAGACTTAATGACAAAAGTAGTACTTACAGACAGTAGCAAAAGACCGTTAATTTATCGAGGGCCTTTTGATTGAAGAACTCGAAGAACTCCTCAAATGGAACAGGCAACAGATCAGTTCCAGCGAGGTCGTGCTCCTCTTTAATTCTCAGATACAAACTATTCGTCCCCCTAGACTCTCTGCAGGTTTTCATGTACCAATTATGTAATCTTCGCATCATCATTGTTAGAGATTTTTCATCTTTGACGAGAGGCTTCCCGTACTCGTGTCTGTGTTTGTCCACCTCCATGAAATCAGGAAGTTGATCGTCAGGCAGGTAATCTGCAAGATTGCCATAACCGGCCACCGTCCCCGGAGCATTAGCGACGATGTCGCCGCTAGACACATTGAGCGGGGGGCATGATTGATTTGCTTGTTTGCCGAGCTGGGCAATTTTTTCGCAGCTGCTCGTTCTCTTGACCTTTGATGTCTGATAGTACTTCTCGACCGCTCTGCTTGGAGATATTTCTGTTCAGTAATGCGCTCATAGTTGCTTCTCGGCGGAGACTTTGCTGGTTTCCTCAGGGCATCAAGAATGCACTTTGCTTTCACCGGATCTACCTTCTCCTCCGGAGGTGGATGTCTCTTTGCTTTCAACCCTTCAAAGAAGTCGTCCACTTCGGCCCGCACGATCTTCGCATTTTCCTCCTCGGTCCTCTCGTACGGTAACTTCTCTAGAGGCTTGAGAGAAGGACCATATCTGTATTGCCTCCCGCCTCTGGCTGTACTGCTAGACGCCGGAGCAGATGGAGCAGCTGTGGCATCTGTCTTCTTTCGTGCTTGCTTACGAGGCGGAGGAGAAGGACTACGACGTGCCGAAGCAGCCGGGGCAGCGGCGGATCTCTTCCGCCCTTGTTGGAGAGGTGGAGAAGGAGGAGGCTATTGGCTGCTCGGGCGCGGCGGCGCAGACGGAGAAGGTGGCGGAGTGCCGCCACGCGCCGGAGAAGGAGGCCCAGTGCCCTGATCATCACTCGCTGGAGGAGGAGGCGGTGGAGGAGGCGGAGTGCCCTGACTCGCCGGAGGAGGCGGAGGCGGAGGCGTCCAGTTCGGAAGGTTGATGAGCTCCTTCCGCCATAGACATGGAGTCTTCAGAGCAGAACCCAACCTAGTCTCCCCTTCACCGGTAGGGTGGTCAAGCTGGAGGTCCTCAAATCCCTCCGTTATTTCATCCACCATCACCCTAGCATATCCTTCTAGAATCGGCCGGCAGTGAAAAGTTGCGCTGGGTTCAGTAGGATAAACAGAGCCAACAACTGCCTTGACCTTCAAATTCATCCATCGCGTCATAATGTGGCAATTTTGAGACTCTGTGATAGCATCCACGGGATAGCTGGAAGGAGCCGTCAAGACATGCTCCGGCTGAAGAAGCTCGGTGGAAGCCACGCTGCTTCTCCGCTGAGATGGTGGGGTAGCTTCGGGGGAAGCTTCGACAGGTCGTTTGCTGCGATCTGCTTCTCGTTCCTCTAGCCCCATTACCTTTTCGTGTCGCGCCTGCAGTTGGCTCTACTCCAGTTTCTTCCTCCTCTCCTGGGTTTTGTAACCCCCTGCGTCCGGAAAACCAACCTTCCACGGAATGGAGCCTGGCGTGCCTCGTGTCCGTCCAGGGTGCTCAGGATTCCCGAGGGCCATTGTGAGCTCGTCCTTCTCCCTGTCTGGAATGAACGTCCCTTGCTGCGTTGCATTGATATAGTGCCGAAGCCTCTTGACTGGTATTTTCAGTTTCTCGTCCGTCCAACGGCACTTCCCTGATACAGGGTCCAAGGTTCCGCCAGCCCTGAAGAACCAAGTCCGGCAACGGTCTGGCCAGTTCATTGTCTCTGGTTCGATCCCTTTATCAAGCGGATCATTCTCAGCCTTGGACCACTTAGGACGGGCTTTGAGGTAGCCACCTGACCCCGTGCGATGGTGAAACTGCTTCTTCGCAGCATTTTGCTTGTTTGTCGCTGACATCTTCTTACTCTTTTCTGATGTCTTGTGGGCCACAAATGTGGGCCACAAATGCGGGCCAGTGATCTTTGATCTTCTCATATTTGCCGATGAATTCTGGTGTCTCTTCTTTGTCGACTGTTCAGCTCTTTGCTCCACCTCCTGAATAGGCTTGCCATCTTCTTAAGAACACAAGACTTGATTAATTGCTCTTTAACTGGTTTCTCCGGATCCTCCTCTGGCGGTAGGGTGAAATTTTCCTTCAGCTCAGTCCAAAGATCATCTTTCTGCATATCATTGACATAAGACACCTCAGGGTCTTCCTCCTTAGGCTTATACCATTGCTGGATGCTGATCGCGATCTTGTCCTTAACAAGAACCCCTCACTGAGCAGAAAATGTGTTCTTTGTCCGGATGGGTACAATCGGTTCGCCGTCGGGCACGATTCCTATGATCTCAAACCTTTCATCCGAGCTCAACTTTTTCTTCGGGACTCGTCTCCTTACCGAAGTTGTGCTCGATCCGGAGGGCTAGAAAAAGGAAGAAAGACGAGAGTTAATTAATATGTGTACATATACCAAAACAATGAATGCATCAATTAACTAGTTAGCACGGGCTTAACTAATATATATATATATATATATATATATATATATATATATATATATATAACTGGTCGGACTTGGTTCGGTCTTCGGTCACCGGAGCAGTCAGCACGGTCTCCTTCTTGTACCTCCATTGGGTCACCGGAGCCATCATGAACATAGCCCTCTTCTTGTACCGGCATTAATGGTCCGGAGTCATCATGAACATAGCCCTCTTCTTCACCCAGTCCTTCCTGACCATCGGTGTCGTTGAGAAATGACGCAATGACATCACTTCCTTGTGCGATTATGTCCCCCAACATCGCTTCTGTTGCTTTGTCTCGGAAGTGCTCCATAGTTTCTGCAAATATTTACAACATGTAAATTATTATTCAAACATGGTACAGATGGATATATATTAGTGGCAAACGTAGAACTAGCTAGCTAATCACAATAAGGAATCATGTTATTGGCCTCGACGCTGCTTCTCTAGGGTTTGGGGTGGCCTAGACAACGCTTCAAGGGTTTGGGGTGGTCTCGACACAACGCTTCAAGGGTTTGGAGTGGCCTCGACGACAACGCTCTTTTAACTTAGTAAATTTGGGTGGCCTCGAGAGAGTTTGTCGGGTAGGGGCGCGGCGGGAGGGGGTAGGAGACCAACATCGTTTTTTCTCTAGGGTTTGGGTGTCCTCGAGAGTTTTGGTCGAGCGAGAGGGCTGAGGGGGGGTGCTGCCGTGGTATAAGTTATCATGGTCGAGAGGGGGTATATATATCGACCGCCCCTCATGTCGAAGTTATCCGGGAGGGGGTTATATCGACAATGACACAACACATACATGGGAAAATAATGTTATCAGGGAGGGGGTATATCGAACCCCCCACGTGTTGAAGTTATTGGGAGGGGTTTATATCGACAATGACGACATACGTACATGGGGAAATAATATTATCGGGGAGGGGGTATATTGACCCCCCCCCACGTGTTGAAGTTATCGGGAGGGGGTATATCGACCCCGGCCCCCTCGTGTTGAAGTTATCGGGAGGGGGTATATCGACCCCCCCACGTGTTGAAGTTATCGGGAGGGGTATATCGACCCCCCCTCGTGTTGAAGTTATCAGGAGGGGGTATATCGACCCCCCCCCACGTGTTGAAGTTATCGGGAGTTTATATTGACACGACATACGTACATGAAAAATAATATTATCGGGGAGGGGGTATATCGACCCCCCACGTCCTTCTTAATATCACATAGCAACTTTTGCAACGATAGGGAGGGGGTGCTCCCGTGGTCTAAAATCCGTCTATGCACGATAGAAAATTCTGAAAAAATACATCTATGATCCCTTGACGTCCCCACCTCTCTCATAAACAAAAAAAATCTGTGAATAAAAAAACATCATGTTCTATGAACAAAAAAACATCATATTTCATCGACATCCGTGCATACATCATATATGTGATCATCTATGAAAAAACATCATATTCTATAAAAAAATCATTACATATATATATGAACAAAAACAATTATGATAACAAGCATATATATCATCATATATATATATAAACAAGCACATATATGAAAAAAAACAAGCATATATATGTAAAAAATGCTAGGGAGGGCGCCGGCCGGACCAAGGTGAGGAGGACCCCGGGGTCGGCGGTGAGGATGGCGACGGGGCAGTAGGCGCGCGCTCGGGGTAGGGGGCGACGTCGACGAAGGGCGAGGCAGGGCGACGACGACGACGTACGGGGGCGGGCCGGGGCGGCGCGCGTCGGGGCAGGGGCACGGGCGACGGTGAGGGCGGGCCGGGGCGGCACGCGTCAGGGCAGGGGCGCGGGCGACGACGACGGGGGCGGGCCAGGGCGGCGCATGTCGGGGTAGGGGCGCGGGCGACGACGATGACGGGGGTGGCGGGGCGACGCGCGTCGGGTCAGGGGCGCGGGCGACGGTGAGGGCGCGGACGACGGCGACGACTGGCACGGGCGACGGCGACGGCGACGGCGGGGGCGGTGGGTGGCGTCGGGGCAGCCTGGCGGCGATGAGCTCGGCGTCGTCGGGGGCAAATGGAGATGAGAAACTGAAATTTTCACAAGTCCTGGTTATATCGAGAGAGCATTGGTCCCGGTTCGTGGCACCAACCGGGACCAATGCCCCCTTTAGTCCCGGTTGGTGCCACCAACCGGGACCAAAGGCTAGTTTTCGGCAGCCCAAAGGGCAGGAAGCGGTGCCCTTTGGTCCCGGTTGGTGGCACGAACCGGGACTAAAGGGGGGGCATTGGTCCCGGTTGGTGCCACGAACCGGGACCAATGCAGCCTTTTAGTTCCGGTTGGTGCCACCAACCGAGACCAATGGCCTTGCCCAGCGGCGTGGTGGTGGGAGTATAGTCCCACCTCGCTAGTTGGGAGCGTCGATGACCTGTTTATAAGCTCTGCTGCCTCCTCTCTCTTGAACTCCTCTGAACTGCAGGCCTATGGGCCTAATCTAACACTGCTTTGCTTGTGGGCCTGCTGGGCCTTCTGCGGGCCTGAATCCTGGCCCATGGTAGGGTTTCTAGTCGTATTCAGGCCGTGGGGGCCCAGTAGGAGACACTTTTTTGTTTTTTTTCTTTACTTATTGTTGCTATTTTTATTTTTATTTTCCAATTTTTTTGTTTTGTTTTCTGCATTATTTATTTTCTTTTATTTGTTGCTTTATTTTTTTAATTATTTTTTGCTTTTAGTTTTAGAAAAATTATAAACATTCTCTTAGTGCCATTAGTTTTCAAATTTGAAAACACTTTTTTGTTTTTTTATTTTCTTTCTTGCTTTATTTGTTTTATTTTGTTTCTACTAACAGCAAAATACTTATTGTTGCTATTTTTATTTTTATTTTCAGTTTTTTTGTTTTGTTTTCTGCATTATTTATTTTCTTTGTTTTTTTGCTTTATTTTTTAATTCCTTTTTGTTTTCTTTGCGTCATAATCACGTGGCAGTCATGAGACTTTAGGTTCTGGAACTTTTTCTCTGGCATATTTATTATTCCCTTTATATTCGACGAGAAGCCAGTCGGGACCTTCATACTGAGCAGGCATTCAAAGAAGATTTCTTTCTCTTCTTTCGTAAGAGCGTAGCTGGCAGGACCTTCATACTGCTTCGGAGGCATGCCGTCTTTTTCGTGCAAACGTTGCAGGTACTCCTGTGCCTCGGGTGTATATTTTGTCTTTCCATACACGCCCAAGAAGCCTAGCAGGTTCACGCAAAGGTTCTTCGTCACATGCATCACGTCGATTGAAGAGCGGAACTCTAGGTCTTTCCAGTAGGGTAGGTCCCAAAATATAGATTTCTTCTTCCACATGGGTGCATGTCCCTCAGCGTCATTCGGAATAGCTAGTGCGCCGGGACCCTTTCCAAAGATTACGTGTAAATCATTGACCATAGCAAGTACTTGATCACCGGTACGCATGGCGGGCTTCTTCCGGTGATATGCCTCGCCTTTGAAATGATTGCCTTTCTTTCGACATTGATGGTTGGTCAGAAGAAATCGACGATGGACCAGGTACACATTCTTCCTGCAGCTTCCTAGGTATATACTATCGGTGTCAAGTAAATAGTGCGTGCATGCGTGGTATCCCTTGTTTGTCTATCCTGAAAGGTTACTGAGAGCCACTACAAGAAATATGTCAACTAGTGACCTTCTGTCAGTGACCCTGGAAGAATTGGTCATAGACCTATGACCATTTGAGACCAATTGGTCAAAAGCTGTTCGGGGGGCTCCAAACCCTAAACCATTGCGACCATTGTGGTCAGAAAGGTCATAATGTCCTTACATGAAATGGTCATAAAGCAAACAGTGTTGGTCCGCTGCCTTATTTCTAGTTGTTAACGACCAATATAGATGGTCATAGCCTTGTAGACTGCGTTGGGTTGTGATGACTAGGCGCCATCTCATCAGTTTTGCCTATGTGTCATGTCCATGTGTCAATTTTTGCCCTAGGTTGTGAAGCAACCTATATTTCTGTTATTCCAAAAATTCCCAAAAAATTCTCATAAATTGTTTGGATCATATCTTCATCAAATATGTCAAAAACCTTCCTTGCCTAGTTCAAAAATAACTCAACAATATTCATTTTCCTATTCTATTCAAAGCAGCACTTTGTGAAGGAAGTACCATTTTGGCATGTCTAAATGGTATCCATTTTCTACAGTGCTTTCCTCTACCCAAATAACCATCCTCCACGAAATGCCAGCTCAATCCATTCATTATTTTGAGCCCAGCTTCAACATTCGTATTTATGTCCAGTGTGGTACTTTAAAAAGCAAGTACCACCTACGCTCCTCCTTTTGAGCTAAAATTTTTTGAAGACGGTCTTCTTAGTAACTGATCATCGTCAGCCAAAACTCACACCCATTAGCCATGTGCATTTCCCGTACCACTAATCAAACACTTGGCTGCTTATTCATGTTTGAGCATCGATCGGTCTCCTTGTGAGAATCTTATGTTGTAATTTTCTTCCTTGCACCTACCTGGGGAGTGCCCAACCCACTAGACATGCCTAGGCCGCCCAGAACACATGGCAACGCCACAGTCACGCGGTGACCACGCGGCGGGCATGCGAGTTTACGCGCTCTAGAGTTGGGGCCCTCGACCACCGTCCAAACCTCAACGTATCGCCACCAAACCATGTATTTATGATTAAATACATACTTATGTAACTACAAATGATTTTTGGAAAAAATAAATAGAAAACTATGAGGCAGGTGCAGTTCAAATTTGACCCGCTTCCTGCTGAATCGGCGGGAATTTGTCTTTTTCACCAGAGGTGCATCAAAACTTTTGACACCCAACCATTTTGTCAATTGTGCATTAAATATGTCCTGTTATTTTATAAAATTGATTTGGTCCAATTTTGCAACAAATATATGGTAGGTCCTTCACAAAAAAACTCATTTCAGGCACTCAGAAAATGGAAAATGAATTTTCCGTGCACAGAAAGTGAAAACTTCCTTAGGCAACATTGTTTGCCATTCCAAGATGCACCCTTGTGCGCAATATGAGATCATTTGAACAAAATATGCCATGAATGTGGCCATAAGATTGATCATTTGGCTTGAAAGCCATGAATCTTCACGCATGATAGCGCATTTCTGAGAACACTTTTTTAAAATAATTTCCGTATTACAAGTTTATTATTTTTCCTGGAAACTTGGTCATATATAATGACACAATGCGAAGGTTTTCCAATTTTTTTATTTTTTTTTTTGAATTTTTTATGCCCATTTCAAAATGCGGTCAAAACGGCGGGCTTGACTGTTCCTAGCTAGTGGTTGAATCTTGGAAAACTTTTGATGTTTCTCTGATTAAATAGATACTTATGTACCTAGAAATGATTTTTGGACAAAATAAAGAGCAAACTACAAGGCAGCTACAGTTCAAATTTGACCCGCTTCCAACTAAATCGGTGGGAATTTGTCTTTTTCACGAGAGGTGGATCAAAACTTTTTACACCAAACCATTTGGTCAATTGTGCATTAAATATGGCCTAGTACTGTATAAAATTGATTTGGTCCAATTTTGCAACAAATATATAGTAGATCCTTCACAAAAAAACCTCATTTCGGGCACTCGGAAAATGGAAAATGAACTTTTTGTCCAAAGAAAATGAAAACTTCCTTAGGCAATATTGTTTGTCATTCCAATATGCACCCTTGTGCACAATAAGAGATCATTTGAACAAACTATGCCATGAATGTGGCCATAGGATTGAGCATTTGGGTTGAAAGCCATGCATCTTCAGACTTGATAGCTCGTTTCTGAGAACACTTTTTAAAAATAATCACTGTATTACAAGTTTATATTTTTTGCTGGTAACTTGGTCACATATAATGACACAATGCGAAGGTTCTCCAATTTTTTGTTTTTTTGAATTTTTTATGCCCGTTTCAAAATGCGGTCAAAACGGCGGGCTTGACCGTTCCTAGCTAGTGGTTGAATCTTGGAAAACTTTTGATGTTTCTCTGATTAAATAGATACTTATGTACCTAGAAATGATTTTTGGAAAAAATAAAGAGCAAACTACGAGGCAGCTACAGTTCAAATTTGACCCGCTTCCAACTGAATCGGTGGGAATTTGTCTTTTTCACGAGAGGTGGATCAAAACTTTTTACACCCAACCATTTGGTCAATTGTGCATTAAATATGGCCTAGTATTTTATAAAATTGATTTGGTCCAACTTTCCAACAAATATATGGTAGATCCTTCACAAAAAAACCTCATTTCGGGCACTAGAAAAATGGAAAATGAACTTTTTGTCCAAAGAAAATGAAAAATCCCTTAGGCAACATTGTTTGTCATTGCAATATGCACCCTTGTGCACAATACGAGATCATTTGAACAAACTATGCCATGAATGTGGCCATAGGATTGAGTATTTGGGTTGGAAGCCATGCATCTTCATAGTTGATAGCTCGTTTCTGAGAACACTTTTTAAAAATAATCACCGTATTACAAGTTTATAATTTTTGCTGGTAACTTGGTCACATATAATGACACAACGCAAAGGTTTTCCAATTTTTTGATTTTTTTTGAATTTTTTATGCCCGTTTCAAAATGCGGTCAAAACGGCGGGCATGACCGTTCCTAGCTAGTGGTTGAATCTTGGAAAACTTTTTGTGTTTCTATGATTAAATAGATACTTATGTACCTAGAAATGATTTTTGGAAAAAATAAAGAGCAAACTATGAGGCAGCTGCAGTTCAAATTTGACCCGCTTCCAGCTGAATCGACCAAAATTTGTCTTTTTCACCAGAGGTGGTCCAGGCTTTTGACACCCAACTATTTGGTCAATTGTGCATTAAATATGGCCTAGTATTTTATAAAATTTATTTGGTACAATTTTGCAACAAATATATGGTAGGTCATTCACAAAAAATCTCATTTTGGGCACTCAAAAAATGGAAATTGTTTTTTCACGAGAGGTGGATCAAAAGCTTTTGACATGCAACTATTTGGTCAATTTTATATAAAATGTGGTCTACTCTTTTAGAAAAAAATGGAGTGGTGTTATTTTGGAACAAGCATTTGGTAGCTTCTTCACAAAAAAATCATTTATGCACTCGGAAAATATAAAAAGATTTTTTTGTGCAATAAAAATTAAAGCTCTATTTGGCAACATTGTTTGCCATTTCAAGATGCACACTAATGCAAATACGAGATCATTTTGACAAACTATGCCATTGTTATGTTTTAAAAAAAATCAGAGATTTGAGTCCAATTTTTTGAGATTCAAAAGCGAGACAACCGGCCAATGAGACGCGAGGAACCACCTTCACATGGATCATCAAATTGGACGCAATATGAGCCGTCCATCGTGCACCCATCCAACGGTGGAGCCTCTCCCGAGTAACAAAAACCCTAACCCACCCACCCACCCACCCTCCTCGATCCCCGCTGCCGCAACCCACCCACCCTCTCGGCCTCTCCCCCTCCCCTCGATCCCCTAGATCCGATCGAGGCATGCCCCGCCACCACCCCCACCCACCCGCCGCCGATCCACCCTCGCGCTCGGTAGCACCGCCCTCCTCCTTCTCTCTGCAGTCCATGGCCGGCACCGCAGCCTCGTCTCCATGGCTGCTCTGCAGCGCCTCCGACGACCGCGCCCGGAGCGCGACAACGGCTCCGTTCTGAGCACTTGACGCAACGCTCCATCGTGGCTCCTTCACCGTCTGACGCTCCTCCGGGCTCTGCACCTCGACGACTTCCCCCTTCGTCACGGACTCTTGTCCACGCTAGAGACAGCCACGTCCTCGATGGTTGCTATTGGACTCTACCCCTCCAAGTTGCCTGGACGCCTCCCCAACTCTCCCTTGTCCCCGACAAGGCCGCAGCGGCAGACCAGCACGGGTAGGTGCCCCTCGTCCCCGCTTGTTTTTCCCCTATGATCCGATCGATCCGCATGGGTAGGATGTAGCTGACCCCCTCTCTCACCTCGCCTTGTGGATGCAGATCCGTTGAGGGATACACCATCGCCGGCCGCCGGCCCTTCGTGCCTTCCTGTTACTGAGTTTCCTCTATGCGCTGTGCAGATGGTGGTGCCTTTGCTTCTGGTACTGAGTTTCCTTCGTGCCTTTGCAGAAGGCGATCATGAAGAAGGGGGTGAAGCACTTCAAGAGGGTGCACAGCGACCGCTACATTGGCCTCAAGGTGAGACCCCTAGCTTGCTCGCTCTCGCTCTTGTCGTTGCTCGCCGGGCTTCTCTTCCAGAAACGCGCCATTTTCTAGATGAATTACCCTTGCTTTGTTCATGTGGGGTTCTAGCGGCTGTCCCGGCCTCCTCTGCTAGCTCTTGATGCGTGGATCTGGTTTAGATGTCGCGTTAGTTTAGCAGTGCGTCTATGTAATCATCGCTACAAAGTTGGGCCTGGGTGCTGGTGTTTAGTGAGCACAGTAGGGGTTGGTTTAGTTTTTGGATGAACCTGTATATATTTCGTGTACACTGTGATGCTTGAAATTTTGTTTTTAAAGCTGTGGTGTGTTTGTTCATGAGAGTTCACTGTGTATGTTGTGTGCAGCCTTGTGAATCAAGTTATGCATGCCTGCTGCATTTAGCATGACATAAAATAAAATTCCATGAAAGCTTATTACTACATCAGTTCCTTGCTCCTAGTGTTTCCGTCTTGCAATTTATCCTGGTGTGCACTACACTCATGTGATATTTGTGGATAACAAAGTCAGATACCCTGGAATATTTCCCCGGTGTGCACTATACTTGTTGAATTGAATACACTTGTGCAATCCTATTCCAGTTCAAATAGAAACACTAAACATATCATAGATGATGCACCTTTTGCATTCTTCCAGTCTTGTATTTTTAGGAAGCATTTTAAAACGACAGATCATGCAGCCCCCACATAATACTCATGCAGCCCCCACATAATGTTGTCTAACAGATTGCATTGGAAATATACTGTTCTTCCTTGCCTAATGTTATTGTTGCCGATAATAGGGCCTGTAGATAGCAAGTTATTTCCTAGTGGTTACTTATGCTTATTGTGTATCACATTGAAAAAGAAAATGCACAATGAGCTTGTTTGATCTTTTTTAAGCTTATGTATACTTGATCAGGGCAGTCCTATTTCCTATGATCTTTCCTATCATTTGGTAGTGTGATGTTTCAAGATGACAAATTTTAAAACCCAAACAATTGTAAACAAGCTTTCTGCATCTTGTTCATGATAAGCGAATAGTGTAGTTGATCATCACTATTGCTAAATGTTATTGCCTGATATAATATAAGTATGAGCACTCAACCATTGTACAACTTTATGCATATTTGTTTTGTATTTTTTATAAATGATGATAGTTTGTGCAGGATGTTCACATGTTATTTTATTTTTTGACTAAATTCTCTTATGCCCTTGACTTAGCTTGACCCAGAACAGCAGCATCCTTGATACGTACTGACCTTCACCTTGTTCTTTCTCTTGCCGACTCGAAGGAGACTATACGCAAGGCTCTTCGGTTGTGAGAGTGTCCAGGGGTCGTGGGTGTGACTAATGCCTATGTCTGTGGCCGCACTTGACACTGCCCTCTCTTTAAGTGCACCTATCATTTTTTATAACTCTGCTATATTTTCCCAAGTCTTTATTATCTTGCCTAGCCTTGTACTGATATGTATTGTTTGATGCTAATTACCCAAGTTAATGCATGATGTTAAGGATAACCTGAGAACACTTTTGCTGTTGTACTGTGCCTAGCATGATGTTATCTTGCCTAGCCTCTTTCAATGCTTTTGCTGCTGTACTGTTCTTCTCTAGTTGTCTGAATGCTTCTACTGCTAGCCTGCTAGACTGCTACTAGCTTGAATAGCTGTGCACTTGTGCTGGTGGTGGTGCTGCTTGTGTTGCTGCTGCTAATTAAATGCTTATACTCACGCTGCTGTTGATTAAATTCTTATGTTGTTGTTGCATGCTTATGCTACTGATTCAATGCTTTAGAAATTGATTGAATTGAACCTATTGTAATTCTTCCTGTTATACTCGTATTTAATTTTTGGGTTTCTATTTGATTTTTTAGTCTGTTATATACGGTTCATCTTCAATTTCTTCTGTAACCTGCTTGGATCTTAGAATACACAACCCAATTACTCTCATATACAACTAAGACCGATGATTCATGCTCAATTCTATATATGTATGTATGACCAGTAAAGTTTGAAGACCCAAATTAATATTAAAGTTAATATGCTCAATTTTGTACAATATTCATGCTCATGCATCACTAGTTACTGCTTTTTTTGCTTGGTCTATTTTGGCTTAGAACCTAAGTATACCAAAACTGATTAAACAATTTCACCAACTTACCAAAATTGTCATAATTGTCTCCTGCCTTATGATGTTAGTCTCTGTGCACTTACTAGTATTGTTAGTTGAATGGATGGTCGTGGTAGTAGAATAGGAATTTTCTTTAGGTGGGTTTTATAGTGATGTTCATTTCATTACCTAAATTTGTACCAATGTACCATGCAGGTATGTATAGATTACTATTGTAGAACAACATCAGGTTAATCGGTTGCATTCAAGTTGTTGGCAGTTTTGTTATGCCATGCTTAGTGTTTACTGAAATGGGGCATTTGGTCTCTTGAAAGATTATTATTTACTTCTAGTGTATCTCACTAATTGTTTATCTAGATCAGGATCTAATGTCATTAGGGCTGCTGCTGCTGTGACAGAAGATGAAGAAGCTTGGAGATGCGTGCCACAGTTTTAGTTGACATATCTCTATTGATGTACCTATTTAATTGTATGTGCACTTGTTTAAGTTGCTTGAAGAACAACATCAGTAGTGCTGGTGTATCTCTGTTTTTGATTGTATGTGCATTTGTTGGACGTGTAGACGTGTATGTTCAAGTGTGTATGTGTATTTGGCTGAATGATTTCTGGATTTAATCAGTTAATTGAGATATTTATTGATTTTTTGTTGTTCAAGTGTGTAAATTTAAATCTGTGAACGAAATAGACCAAATGGGCTCTAAAAAGGTTGCGGCCCAAACTATGGTGGATCAAAATATTGTGCATTTCTGAAAACCAAAAAAAATAGGCTTATTGAAATGATTTGCAAAAGGCCATGCCCTAGAAAATAAAAGGCCAAACTGTTGGGCCAGGCCCATGCAGCTAGAGAAAATCAACAGAAAAATATATAGTAAAAAGGCCGAATTGTTGGGCTAGGCCCATGTAGAAAACCGAATTGGACCGGGCTGAATCTTGTGCCACATCAGCTTGCCACGCTGGATGCCTACGTGGCCTGGGGAGGTTGCTAGTGACCAAAACGCCACAGTGGACATATTTTGGTCATAAACGTCTATGACCATTCCAAAAGAAAGGTCGCTATAGTCAGTTTACGACAGCCAGCTTTTGACCTTCTGTTTTTGGTCACAAAAAGGTCACAAATGAAAAACCATGACCTTTCAGTGACCAATAGTGGTGGTCACAAGTTGACATATTTCTTGTAGTGAGCGGGCCAATCGTTGATGGTCACGAACAGCAACGCCTTTAGGTCAAATTCCTCATGTTTGTGCTCATCCCAAGTACGTACACTGTTTCCATTCCACAGTTGTAAAAGTTCTTCAACTAATGTCCTTAGGTACACATCAATGTCGTTGCCGGGTTGCTTAGGGCCTTGGATGAGAACTGGCATCATAATGAACTTTCGCTTCATGCACATCCAAGGAGGAAGGTTATACATACATAGAGTCACGGGCCAGGTGCTGTGATTGCTGCTCTGCTCCCCGAAAGGATTAATGCCATCCATGCTTAAAGCAAACCATACGTTCCTTGGGTCACTTGCAAACTCATCCTAGTACTTTCTCTCGATTTTTCTCCACTGCGACCCATCAGCGGGTGCTCTCAACTTCCCGTCTTTCTTACGGTCCTCACTGTGCCATCGCATCAACTTGGCATGCTCTCTGTTTCTAAACAGACGTTTCAACCGTAGTATTATAGGAGCATACCACATCACCTTCGCAGGAACCCTCTTCCTGGGGGGCTCGCCGGAAACATCACCAGGGTCGTCTCGTCTGATCTTATACCGTAATGCACGGCATATCGGGCATGCGTTAAGATCCTTGTACGCACCACGGTAGAGGATGCAGTCATTAGGGCATGCATGTATCTTCTGCATCTCCAATCCTAGAGGGCATACGACCTTCTTTGCTGCGTATGTACTGTTGGGCAATTCGTTATCCTTTGGAAGCTTCTTCTTCAATATTTTCAGTAGCTTCTCAAATCCTTTGTCAGGCACAGCATTCTCTGCCTTCCACTGCAGCAATTCCAGTATGTTATCGAGCTTTGTGTTGCCATCTTCGCAATTGGGGTACAACCCTTTTTGTGATCCTCTAACATGCGATCGAACTTCAGCTTCTCCTTTTGACTTTTGCATTGCGTCCTTGCATCAACAATGACCCGACGGAGATCATCATCATCGAGCACATCGTCTGGTTCCTCTTGATCTTCAGCAGCTTCGCCCGTTGCAGCATCATCATGCACATCATCTGGTTCCTCTTGATCTTCAGTAGCATCACCGTATTCAGGGGGCACATAGTTGTCATCACACTCTTCTTCTTCGCCGTCTTCCATCATAACCCATATTTCTCCGTGCCTCGTCCAAACATTATAGTGTGGCATGAAACCCTTATAAAGCAGGTGGGTGTGAAGGATTTTCCGGTCATAGTAAGACTTCGTATTCCCACATATAGGGCATGGACAACACATAAAACCATTCTGCTTGTTTGCCTCAGCCACTTCGAGAAAATCATGCACGCCCTTAATGTACTCGGAGGTGTATCTTTCACCGTACATCCATTGTCGGTTCATCAGCGTGCATTATATATAATTAAGTGTGTCAAAAATCATTACAGAACATCATGAATAGATAATTAAGTGACCAAATTAATAGAAGTTCATCATCACATTAAAACCAAAGTACATACATAGTTCTCAACTAACAACATAAAGCTCTGCAGAGCATCTAAATTAATTAAACCATACATTGAAACTATGTAAAACATTTCAATGCAAAAACAAATGCGATCATAGTCGCAACCAAGGTAACAACTGATCCAACGGCATAATGATACCAAGCCTCGGTATGAATGGCATATTTTCTAATCTTTCTAATCTTCAAGCGCATTGCATCCATCTTGATCTTGTGATCATCGATGACATCTGCAACATGCAACTCCAATATCATCTTCTCCTCCTCAATTTTTCTTATTTTTTCCTTCAAGAAATTGTTTTCTTCTTCAACTAAATTTAACCTCTAGACAATAGGGTCGGTTGGAATTTCCGGTTCAACAACCTCCTAGATAAATAAAATCTATGTCACATTGGTCGGCATAATTGTCATAAACAATAAATGAACCAATAGTTATGAAAAGATAATATATACCACATCCGAATCATAGACAGGACGAGGGCCGACGGGGGCGGATACCAAAACCTTCGCACTATATCAGATGCAATAATAAAAGTAAGAAAATTATACAAGTATCTATATAAACATACAAGTAAGAATTTTTTTTCCTTTCAGAAAGAAGATAAGAACAAGAGGCTCACCACGGTGGTGCCGGCGACGAGATCGGTGCGGGCGATTGACGGCGGTGAAGACGGGGACGGGACGTGACAGACCGCTAAACCTAGACAAATATTGAGGAAAATGGAGCTTGGAGGTCGAGCTTGGAGAGGAGAAAGCTTAAGTAGTGTGGCTCGGGCATTCCATCGAACACCTCGTGTGCATAGGAGGTGAGGTAGAGCACCACAAAGCTCTCCCCTTGCCGGCCAGGAAAAACAGAGCAGTGGGAGTGCTCTGCTCGCGGGCGAGGAGTATATATAGGCAACTCATTGGTCCCAGTTCGTGGCACGAACCGGGACTAAAGGTCACCCTTTCGTCCCGGTTCATGCCACCAACCAGGAGCAATGGTGGTGGGCCAGGAGCGAGGCCCATTGGTCCCGGTTCGTCCCACCAACCGGGACCAAAAGGTCCAGACGAACCGGGGCCAATGGCCCACGTGGCCCGGCCAACCCCCGGTTCGCACGAACCGGGTCCAATGCCCCCATGGGTCCCGGTTCTGGACTGAACCGGGACTAATGGGCTGACCCGGCCTGGACCACTGCCCCCTTTTCTACTAGTGTATATAGCTTTAACACTTTCATTTAGCCATAGGAGTTTGACGGTGGGGCTACTATATAGCCCCTGGTACTTCCGCGTTCATCCGAATATGGTGCCCGTACGTACATGACTCGGAAACCGGTCCTTCGTTAATGCGGAGGAATCACGAAGATTCCTCTGAGTCATCGAGTGGTTGACCAGTCTCGCGCTATATCATGACAGTCAGTTTTCGGCTTTCTCTACTGAGGTGCTCATCCGGATGAACCAGGGCACAATCACAGTAGTTCTCTTGGTGCCGTCTTAGCCAATAGAACGGAACGTAAGGTAGCAAAACACGGGAGCCGGGCAAACCCAACATTTGACCAAAGACATGATTCGGAGCTGATACATATAAGGCCAAACTCGCGACGCCGAACACTCCCTAAGGTATTCGGACTTTACAACATATACTGGGCTGAATAATGCCCTCGATAATAAGCCCTGAGTTTCCAGGTATGTGCATTAGTCTGGTGTGACAAAAATGCCGAAAACGCCAGTATCCCTCCCAGTTGTATCAAGTTTCCGGAGGGGAAGAAGCAACAAGAGACATTAAAAAGGTTTACACATGGTATTAATCTAAAGAGAAACCTTTGAGCGGGGCCCTGCTGCACGTCTGCGCCCTTATCTCCGTTGTGTCGTATCCTGGAAGGGTGTAGCACGATGATCATCTGTAAAAAAGGAAAAACCGAGGTGAAAGACTTCGTGCGAGGTGTTGGTTAATCTGAATGAACCATGAAAATGCAATATATTATTGTATTGATAGGGTCTAGCCAAACTATTGGCTTTTTTTTGCGAGCAGTCCCTAGCACCATCTATGGGGATATCCCAGCTGGGCTATTACATTTGGTGGAGCGTCGGACTCGTCTAACAGTGTCTGTGGTCTTGACGACCGATCTTTTATTCTGGTTGGAGGGACCGCTCAGTGTTCGGCTGCTATAGCCGCCACATATTCTTCCGCACGTAAGGAACGCTCTGTATTTCCACTAACAGTGATGACGCCACATGGACCGGGCATCTTAAGTTTAAGATAGGCGTAGTACGGTACCGCATTAAAACGAGCGAAGGCCGTTCTTCCGAGTAGTGCGTGATAGCCACTTCGGAATGGAGCGATGTCGAAGATTTGTTCTTCGCTTCTGAAGTTGTCGGGAGAACAGAATACAACCTCTAGTACTAGAGAGCCCGTGCAGTGGGCCTCGACGCCTAGTATCACTCCTTTAAAGATAGTTTTGCTTTGGCTGATTCTTGACGGGTCTATCCCCATTTTGCGGACAATGTCCTGATATATCAGGTTAAGGCTACTGCCGCCGTCCATAAGGACTCGAGTGAGATGGTATCCATCAATTATTGGGTCGAGAACCAAGGTAGCCGATCCTCCGTGTCGGATACTAGTCGGATGATCCCTGCGGTCAAAGGTGATAGGGCAAGCCGACCAGGGATTGAATTTGGCGGCGACGGGCTCCACAGCGTATACGTCTCCGAGTGCGTGTTTGCGCCTTCTCTTTGGAATGTGAGTTGCATAAATCATATTCACTGTTTTGACTTCTGGTGGGAATTTTTTCTGTCCCCCAGTGTTCGGCTAGCGAGGCTCATCCTCGTCCTCACTTGGCGTCTCCCTCCCCTTCTGTTCGGCATTTAGCTTGCCGGCCTGCTTGAAGACACAACACTCTCCGTGGGTGTGATTTGCAGGTTTTTCGTGGGTGCCATGAATCTGACATAATTTGTCTAGAATCTTATTTAGGCTAGACGGTCCATCTCTGCTGCCTTTAAATGGCTTCTTCCATTGACCAGGTCAAGAGCCCCTGAATCCGGCATTTACCGTCGTGTTATCTAGGCTGTTTTCATTGTTTCGATGCTTGTTTTTATTGCGTCGTGGCTTCCCGTTGTCATCTCTGACTTCGGATGTGCCTGGGTTGCTGGTGCTACTATGGGCCAGCCAACTGTCCTCGCCCGTGCAAAAGCGGGTCATGAGGCTTGTTAAGGCTGCCATTGTCCTCGGCTTTTCCACGTCGAGGTGTCTGGCAAGCCATTCGTCCCGGGCACTGTGCTTGAATGCCACTAAGGCTTTGGCGTCCTGGAAGTTGACGATTTGATTCTTCTTAGTAAGCAATCTGTTCCAAAGTTTTTGGGCTGACTCTCCGGGCTGTTGAACTATGTGACTTAGGTCGTCTGCATCCGGAGGTCGGACATAGGTCCCTTGAAAATTGACCCTAAAAGCATCCTCAAGTTCTTCCCAACTTCCAATTGAGTTTTCTGGGAGGCTTTTCAACCAGTGACGAGCTGGTCCTTTCAACTTGAGGGTAGGTATTTAATGGCGTGGAGATCATCTCCGTGGGCCATATGAATGTGAAGGATAGAATCCTCAATCCAGACCCCAGGGTCTGTCGTTCCGTCATATGCCTCTATATTCACGGGTTTAAATCCTTCTGGGAATTCATGGTCTAGCACCTCGTCACTGAAGCATAGGGGGTGTGCAGCACCCCTGTATTTGGACGTGTTGTGGCATGCTGTCGATGGTTGTTGTGTTCGGTTCTGATTCTTGGCTGGTATTTGATCAATGTGATCATTTTGGTAGCTCTAATCCTGTGCCAAAGCGTGCTTCCTAGATCCATAGATGGACCTAGCCATATCAGACTTTTTGTCCAGGAGCTCGCGTAAATCATGTGTGGACTTGTGTGCGGCATCATTAGCCATTCTATCGCGGCCACAGGGTGTTCGGTCCAGCTTATCAGCCGTTTTTGGCTGAATGGGCTCTATGGCCTCGTCGTCGAATTCGGGCAGCAGCTTGCGCTTTGGATAGCTCTTTGTGTGACGATCGCCACTGTATTTCTCTTCAGTGTCAAGCACTTTATTCCATCTGCGGTTGAGCGTGTCGTGCGCGGCCTTAAGCCTTTGTTTTTGCTTCTTTAGGCTCCTCGCAGTGGCAATAAGCCTTCTGTGGAGGTTCTCTTGTTCCAAGTGTTTTTCTGGGATGATGAGTGTATCATCGTCCGGACTGTTCTCCTCTCCGGAGACAGATTGATTAATTTTACCCTCGGGATCCGTGTCATCTGGCGTCGGCTCCAGACTATGTTCACCGTCCCGTGGCTCATCCTGCTCCATCGCTGGGTCCATGGGGTCAGCGTTTCCTTTGGAGTTGACCAGGGTATTATTCTTTCTTGCGCTGTTGTCGCTGTTTTTACTGTGGCGGGATTTAGAGCGTCGCCTACGGCGTCGCTTTGGTGGCTTATCGAGGGGATCATCCTTCGTTGCATCATCACCATCGCCTTCTTTTGGTGTGTCCACCATGTATAAATCATATGATGAGGTGGCAGTCCAGCGCCCAGTGGGCGGTGGTTCCTGTTCCTCTCCTACGTCGTCGTAAATACCATCGACGTCTTCGGAGTCGAAATCGAGCGTGTCGGTTAAGTCATCGACAGTGGCTATTAAGTGGGTGGTGGGTGGGGAACGAATTTCTTCGTCGCCCGCTTCCCACTCGAGCCGAACATAGTTCGGCCAGGAGTCTCCTGACAAGGAGAGAGACTTTAATGAGTTTAGCATATCACTGAAGTGCGAGTCCTGAAAGATATCCGCAGAGGTGAACTCCATGACCGGTGCCCAATCAGATTCGATAGGCACGGAGGTACGCGGTTCGGATCCTGTAGCCGGAGACGAGTCCGGAGGTCCGACAATACCGACCTCATGGGAGGTGGGGTCAGTGTTCGGCTCCAAGGCCGAGGAGTGTGCGGCCTCCGTGGCGGGGTCCGTCCACCCATCCTCGGAAGGCACGATCTGCTCCAGATTGATTCCCGGCACCACCGCAGGCGCGATCTCCCAAACATTGTCCGATGGCAGATCAAAGTCATGCCCGTCGTGACCGTTCGACGCACCTGACATGGGATCGAATCCGTCGAAGGTCAAGTCTCCGCGGATGTCGGCAGTATAGTTCAAGCTTCCAAACCTGACCTGATGGCCAGGGGCATAGCTATCGATCTACTCCAAATGGCCAAGCGAGTTGGCCCGCAGTACGAAGCCGCTGAATACGAAGATCTGTCCAGGAAGGAAAACCTGCCCCTAGACTGCGTCATTGAATATGACTGAAGGAGCCATCAAGCCTTACCGCGACGACATAGTGGAACTCTCAATGGAAGCACCAATGTCAGTGTCAAAACCGGCGGATCTCGGGTAGGGGGTCCCGAACTATGCGTCTAAGGCTAACGGCGATAGGATACAGGGGACACGATGTTTACCCAGGTTCGGGCCCTCTCGATGGAGGTAATACCCTACTTCCTGCTTGATTGATCTTGATGATATGAGTATTACAAGAGTTGAGCTACCACGAGATCATAGAGGCTAAACCCTAGAAGCTAGCCTATGATTATGATTGTTGTTATCCTACGGACTAAACCCTCCGGTTTATATAGACACCAGAGGGGGCTAGGGTTGATGAAGTCATGTACCTAGGGTAGGGTCATGGACCTGTCTAAAATACCCTACCCAAGGACATCTTTAGAAGAAGCTACCTTCCAGTCGACCAAGAGGGACTCCACTCGACGAACTCAAGGACACTCGACAATGAAGATAACCACTCGACCACGAAGCTAACCACTCGACGGCCAGGAGACCTAAAGTCACTCAGCATGCAATGGTTTGTCATTAAGTAGCTTTAATAGTCTTCATAGCACTTTATGTGGGCGTTACCAGTAACCCCCTGTCTTAATGTACTTTAAACCCTGCATAACTAAGGACCGGAGGGGTCTGGCGAACTCTATATAAGCCACCCCCCTCCTCAGTCTAAAGGGTTCGCACCCCTGTAACCCATACACTTGTAATCCAGTCGACCGCCTCCGGGCTCCGAGATGTAGGGCTGTTACTTCTTCCAAGAAGGGCCTGAACTCGTAAAACTCCTGTGCGTACAACTCCTCCATAGCTAGGATCTTGCCTCTCCATACCTACCCCCCATTTTACTGTCAGCCTTAGTACCACGACAGTTGGCGCCCACCGTGGGGCAGGTGTCTTAGCGGTTTATTGGAGAAGTTGCAATTGTTCCAATCGCCTTCATCATGTTTCTGGCGGAGTTCTGGTCGAGGGCCGCAAGATCCGTCTCGGCATGCTCACGTTCATCGCTGACGACTCCGCTTGGCTCCAGGAGGCTCCACTCAACATCGACGCGCTTCCCGTCCGCGGGGCAACACACTTTCGCGCATGTGTCCGCGGCGTCCTGCTGCGGCAACCGTCGGCCCCGTATCGGTCGACTCCTGCATCGTCCTTGCCCCCTGTCTCCCGCCAGCGCAAGCGTTCTGGTAGGTCGAGGCTTCAGCGGTGGCTGAAACACGCAGTGGCCCGCCAATCAGCCACCACCCAAGTCGCGGCGATCGAGCTCGACGAATCTCTCTACGGCCTGTTCGATCTGTCGACTGGCTCCGTAGAGACCGCATCTGAATGCGACAGCAGTGACCCAGCGGCGGAGGTCTTGATGGTCAACGGGCCTCGTAGTCCTCCCGGCTTCCCCCGCACCGATGGAACGGACGGTGGAGGCGACCCCGCACAAGTCCATGAGGAATATCAACCCGAGCCACTTACTTCTCTGCAAAGAGAGGAGCTTCGCCGCCGGAATATGGATGCTCTGCATACTCCCATCGTAGGAGAAACCCCCGAGGCTCGTGCCTTGGAGGATGCGCGTTTAGCCAACTTGGCTGAGCGCACTCGACTGGAGAACCTCCAGCGAGCACTCGATGAGCGGGCGCGGCAACGAGTTCCAGACTCCAGTCGACGTCAACTCTTTCCGTTGACGACTCAGGTATACCGAACCCCAATTCAGAATTTAACAGCTGCGGCCCGGATAGCGGAGTCGATTCATCCCTCTCAATCAGAGGCTGGCAGAGGCTTGATGCAAATCAGGGATTTGCTCCGGGCAGTGGGAGATCAGAGTTCAGCCGCATCACAGTCGCGCAATGGGATTCACAGTCGAGCTCTCGCTAGGAATACTGTTTAGTCGGCTCACAGCCCCAGATCGCCTCCGTGGCGTGGGGGACGTGGGGGTCGGCGTGATCCATATGATGACCGATTCGATCGCGATGATCGGCGTCGAGTGCCCACTCCTCCCCCAAGGGGTGGGTCTCACGTCCCTCGACAACAAGATGACAGACGCCAGCACAGTGTTGGCCGAAGAGCTCCGGTCGACCCCAGGGAACCAGGCTTTGATGCGAGATTCATTATCATGCAAGGTCTGGTTGACCAGAACAGAGCTCACCGTGAAGGCCAAGACAGAGACGCGCCCACCAGCAGCAGGGTTCATGTTTCAGGGCCAGAGTGTTTTAGCAGAGCCATCATGGCTGCAGTGATCCCTCCCAACTTCAGGTTGGCGACTGGGGTGAGTAAGTTCACCGGTGAGTCCAAGCCCGATACTTGGCTTGAGGACTACCGAGTGGCTGTTCAGATTGGCGGTGGCAACGATGAGGTGGCCATGAAACACCTACCGCTCATGCTGGAGGGCTCGGCCAGAGCTTGGCTGAATCAACTGGCGCCTAGAAGCATTTACACTTGGGAGGATCTCGCCCGAGTGTTTGTCAGGACATTCGAAGGAACTTGCAAACGACCAGCAGGATTGACCGAGCTGCAAGTTTGCGTGCAAAAGTCGAATGAGACCTTGAGAGACTACATCCAGAGGTGGATCATGTTGCATCATACAGTGGAAAATGTAGCTGATCACCAAGCAGTATGTGCCTTCAAGGAAGGTGTTAAGAACAGAGAATTGAGTTTGAAGTTTGGTCGGACCGGAGACATGACCCTGAGTCGAATGATGGAGATCGCCACCAAATATGCCAATGGTGAAGAAGAAGATCGACTCCGGAGTGGTAAATACAAGCCAAGCCAGTCGGAAAAAGGAAATTCCAGTCGGAAGCAGAAACGGAAAGCCGAACCCGCTGCTCCTGGAGAAGCCTTGGCCGTGACTCAGGGCAAGTTCAAAGGGAAACCCAAAGGATCTTGGAACCCCAAGAAAGTGAAATACAAAGAAGGAAACGATGTGATGGACTTGCCATGCCATATCCACACGAAAAAAGATGAAGACGGTAACTTCATCTACCCAAAGCATACCACTCGTCAGTGCTGGCTCTTAATCCAGTAGTTTCAAGGAAAACAGTACAAGGATAAGGAGAAGGAGTCGGACAAGGCTGAGGACAAAGAGGGCAGTGATGAAGAATATCCCCATGTCAATTCCACTCTGATGATTTTTGCTGATGTTGAGAGAAAAAGTCGACTGAAAGTCATCAACCGTGAGGTGAATATGGTTGCTCCTGCAACGCACAGTTATTTGAAATGGTCTCAGACTGCCATCACATTCGACCAGTCCGATCATCCGACGCACATAGCCACCCCTGGGAAGCAAGCTTTGGTGGTCGACCCCGTCATCGAAGGCACTCGACTGACTAAGGTACTGATGGATGGAGGCAGTGGATTGAATATACTGTATGCGGAGACGCTAAAGGGAATGGGCATTCTAATGTCCAGACTCAGTTCCAGCAACATGAGTTTCCATGGAGTCATTCCTGGGAAGAAAGCTGAGTCACTCGGCCAAATAGCCCTCGATGTGATCTTCGGCGATTCGAAGCATTTCCGCAAAGAAAATTTAACATTTGAAGTCATGGATTTCCAGAGCACTTATCACGCCATTTTAGGCAGACCAGCCTACGCTCGATTCATGGCTCGACCATGTTACATATACCTCAAGTTGAAGATGCCTGGTCCCAAAGGGGTGATCACCATCACTGGCAATCGGAAAAAGGCAGAAGAGTGCTTTCAGAAAGGCTCGAAGATCGCTGATCCTCAGATGTCGGTGGTAGAACTGCAGGGATATCAGAAAACCGCAGACCCAAGTGATTTGTTGCGAGCCAAGAAGCCTGCCACCGAATCAGCGTTCCAGTCGTCTGGTGAGACCAAGCCGGTTCATATCCACCCGACTGACCCCAATGCTGCTCCTACTCTTATCTCCACAACACTCGACTCTAAATAGGAAGAAGCGCTCATCCAGTTCCTTCGTGAGAACTGGGACATCTTCGCATGGAAGCCTGCTGACATGCCGGGTGTTCCCAGGGGGCTGGCTGAGCACCGCCTACGAGTCGACCCAAAGATGAAACCTGTGAAGGAGCATCTTTGATGGTCCGCCATCCAAAAGAGAAAGGCCATTGGCGAAGAGGTAGCTCGGCTCCTGGCAGCGGAGTTTATCCGAGAAATTTACCAGTCCGAGTGGCTCGCCAATGTTGTCATGGTCCCCAAGAAGGACAATTCACTTCGCATGTGCATTGATTTCAAACATATCAATCGGGCCTGCCCAAAAGATCATTTTCCTCTCCCTCGCATCAACCAAATTGTCGACTCGACTGTGGGATGTGAGAGATTGTCTTTTTTAGACACCTATTCCGGGTACCATCAGATCCGTCTGTACGGACCTGATGAGATCAAAACAGCTTTCATCACTCCATTCGGGTGCTTCTGCTATGTCACCATGCCATTCGGCCTCAAGAATGCCGGAGCCACGTTCATGAGGATAATTCAAAAGTGTTTACTCACTCAGATCAGTCAGAATGTGGAAGCGTACATGGATGATATTGTGGTCAAGTCACGAAAGGGTTCCGACCTGTTGACTAACCTCGCTGAAACATTTGCCAATCTCAGGAGATATGATATCAAGCTTAATCCATCAAAATGCACATTCGGAGTTCCTGGTGGAAAGTTACTCGGTTTTCTCGTTTCAGGGCGAGGAATCGATGCTAACCCGGAAAAAGTTGGCACCATCCTCCGAATGAAACACCCTGTGCGTGTGCATGATGTCCATAAGCTTACTGGATGCTTGGCTGCATTAAGTCGATTCATCTCTCGCCTCGGTGAAAAGGCATTGCCTCTTTACCGACTGATGAAGAAGTCAGACAAGTTCGAGTGGACTCCAGAAGCTGATGCAGCGTTTGCCGAGCTAAAAGCTCTGCTCTCCACCCAGCCGGTGCTTGCTGCTCCAATCAGCAAAGAGCCTCTGTTGCTTTACATTGCAGCCACAGGACAAGTCATCAGTATAGTACTTACGGTCGAGCGGGAAGAAGAAGGGAAAGCCTTCAAAGTTCAACGCCCAGTATATTATCTTTCCGAAGTGTTAACCCCATCGAAGCAAAGATACCCTCACTATCAGAAGATTGTGTATGGAATCTACATGACCACGAAAAAGGTTGCTCATTATTTCTTTGATCATTACATTACAGTCGTCAGCGACGCCCCACTGTTAGAGATTCTGCACAACAGAGATGCAACTGGTCGAGTGGTGAAATGGGCGATTGAACTCCTTCCCCTTGATATCAAATTTGAGGCAAACAAAGCCATTAAGTCCCAAGCAATAGCAGATTTCCTTGCCGAGTGGATTGAACAACAACAGCCGACTCAAGTTCACTCGGAGCATTGGACCATGTTCTTTGATGGCTCTAAAATGTTAAATGGTTCCGGTGCTGGGGTAGTATTGGTTTCCCCTCGAGGAGATAAGCTCAGATATGTGCTCCAGATCCACTTTGATTCCTCCAATAATGAAGCAGAATACGAGGCGCTTTTATATGGGTTGCGCATGGCCATTTCACTCGGCGTCCGTCGCCTGATGGTTTATGGCGACTCAGATTTGGTGGTCAATCAGGTGATGAAGGAGTGGGACGTTAGAAGCCCAGCCATGACTGGATACTGTAATGCAGTGAGAAAGCTTGAGAAGAAATTTGAGGGGTTAGAGCTCCATCATATACCCCGACTGAAGAATCAAGCGGCTGATGATTTGGCAAAGATAGGCTCCAAGAGAGAAGCTATTCCCAGTGACATGTTCTTGGAGCACATCCACACTCCATCAGTTAAAGAAGATCCTTTTACCGAAGAAGCTCCGCAACCTAAGAGTGCCACGGATCCGACTGTAGTTGAAATTCCGGCAGTGGTCGACCTGATCATGGAAGTGTTGGTGATCACTCCCGATTGGACAGTGCCGTATATCGCGTATATCTTAAGGAAAGAGCTCCTAGAGGATGAAGAAGAGGCTCGACAGATCGTCCGCCGATCTAAAGCCTTTACCGTGATAAGGGGACAGTTGTACAGAGAAAGCGCGACTGGAGTTGGTCAGAAATGCATAACGCCGAAAGAAGGTCGAATAATCCTTGACGACATCCACTCGGGGACCTGTGGCCATCATGCGTCCTCTCGGACCATTGTAGCCAAAGCATACCGAGCCGGATTTTACTGGCCAAGAGCGAATGAAATGGCAAAGGAGATAGTCGACAAGTGCGAGGGATGTCAATTTTACTCCAATATGTCACACAAGCCCGCCTCGGCTTTAAAGACCATACCACTCGTCTGGCCCTTCGCTGTATGGGGGTTGGATATGGTTGGACCCCTGAGGACAGGCAGAAGCTGGTACACCCATGTGTTGGTAGCAGTCGACAAGTTCACCAAGTGGATTGAAGCTAAACCCATCAAGAACCTCGATGCCGGCACCGCTATTAGCTTCGTCAGAGAGTTGATATTCAGATACGGAGTCCCACATAGTATCATCACTGACAACGGGTCAAACTTTGATTCCGAGGAATTCAGAGCGTTTTGCACATCTCAGGGCACACGAGTCGACTATGCTTCAGTCGCTCATCCTCAGTCGAATGGACAGGCAGAACGAGCAAATGGCTTGATTCTCAAAGGGTTGTAACCCTGTTTGATGCGTGATCTCAAGCATGCAGCTGGTGCATGGGTCGACGAGCTTCCGTCTATGCTTTGGGGGTTAAGGACCACGCCTAACCGGTCGACTGGGGGAACTCTGTTCTTCTTGGTCTACGGAGCTGAAGCGGTCTTGCCAAGCGACCTGCTTCACAACGCTCCCCGAGTCGAGCTTTACACCGAGTCTGAAGCAGAACAAGCCCGGCAGGACACAGACGACCTTCTAGAGGAAGAAAGGGAGATGGCTTTGATCCGATCGACCATTTACCAATAGGACTTGCGTCGCTTCCATGCCAAAAACGTAAGGAGTCGAGCCTTCCAGGAAGGAGATCTGGTTCTCCAAGTGGATCAACAGAAACCACACAAGCTCGCTCCTTCTTGGGAAGGCCCCTTCATAGTCACCAAGGTTCTCCACAATGGAGCATACCGTCTTTACAATGTCGAGCACCAGATCGACGAGCCCCGAGCTTGGAACGCGGAGCTTCTCTGCCACTTTTACACTTAAGTATTCACTCAGATGGGTTGTAATAAAAGTACTTCTGTAGTTTATTTATCAAAGACAAGAGCTTTATAATTTTCCCAGTAATTGTCGTTACTTTTGTCCGCATAAAGCATTCCCCCAGTGGGTGGCTTGGCTGCGAATCTGTTTCGCCTAAGTCTAAACAAATCCTTACCGAGTGGTGAGCCAGCCTCCCACTCGGGGGCTTAGCTGCGAATCCGTTTCGCCTAAGTTTAAACAAAAATCCTACCGAGTGGTAAGCCAGCCTTCCACTCGGAGGCTTAGCTACAGTACAAGTACTCGCCTAAGTTTAAACAAAAATCCTACCGAGTGGTAAGCCAGCCTTCCACTCGGAGGCTTAGCTGAAGTCCAAGTACTCGCCTAAGTTAAACAAATCCTACCGAGTGGTAAGCCAGCCTTCCACTTGGAGGCTTAGTTGCAGTCCAAGTACTCGCCTAAGTTAAACAAATCCTACCGAGTGGTAAGCTAGTGTTCCACTCGGAGGCTTAGCTGCAGTCCAAGTACTCGCCTAAGTTCAAATACAACGTGTGCTCTACAAGGAGGACGAGGTGCAGGTCGACTGCTACCCTCTCCTTCCAAGCTACGCCACAAATACAACATGCGCTCTGCAAGGAGGACGAGGTGCAGGTCGACTTCTACCCTCTCCTTCCGAGCTACGCCACAAATACAATGTGCACTCTGCAACGAGGACGAGGTGCAGGTCGACTGCTACCCTCTCCTTCCAAGCTACGCCACAAATACAACATGCGACCCGCAAGGAGGGCGAGGTGCAGGTCGACTGTTACCTCCTTCTCCAAAGGTACGCCATGAAAATCCTACCGAGCGGAGAACAGACCTCCCACTCGGTGGCTTAGCTGCAGCCCAGTGCTCGCCTAAGTTTTTGAAAATCCTACCGAGTGGAGAGCAGACCTCCGACTCGGGGGCTTAGCTGCAGCCCAGTGCTCGCCTAAGTTTTTGAAAATCCTACAGAGTGGAGAGCAGACCTCCCACTCGGGGGCTTAGCTGCAGCCCAGTGCTCGCCTAAGTTTTTGAAAATCCTATCGAGTGGAGAGCAGACCTCCCACTCGGGGGCTTAGCTGCAGCCCAGTGCTCGCCTAAGTTTTTGAAAATCCTACCGAGTGGAGAGCAGACCTCCCACTCAGGGGCTTAGCTGCAGCCCAGTGCTCGCCTAAGTTTTTGAAAATCCTACCGAGTGGAGAACAGACCTCCCACTCGGGGGCTTAGCTGCAGCCCAGTGCTCGCCTAAGTTATTGAAAATCCTACCAAGTGGAGAGCAGACCTCCCACTCGGGGGCTTAGCTGCAGCCCAGTGCTCGCCTAAGTATGACAAAGCACGAGTCGATTGCAAACTGTGCTCCATCCTTACCTGCAAAAAGGCATTTCAAACAACAGCATGTAGACCAAGCGAAAGACAATGTTCATTTGGAGGCAGACGCAAACGTATTCAACGTCAAATTCAAGTTCAGATAACGTCTTGCGGAACCAGAAGTGCTCGGGCTCTAAGCCCGTTAAAGTTTATCGGTTACAAAAACCACTCGGCATACCGAGGCAAATTTAAAGCATTGAACATAGAAGTTTTTTACCCCTCCTGCGGAGGGTTGGAAGGCGCAACGAACTCGTCCAGGTCAATTCCATCAGCGATCCGAGTGGCAGCAGTGATGAAGGTCTCCATGAAGGATCGGAAGTCATGCTTCTTGGTATTGGCCACCTTGAGAGCTGCCAGCTTGTCCTCTCGCGCATCCTTGCAATGAACACGGACCAGAGATAGAGCAACGTCAGCACCGCACCTGGCAGAAGACTTCTTCCATTCTTGCACTCGGCTTGGAACTTCATTCAGTCGAGTCATCAGAGACTCGAGGTCGTTCTGAAGTGTTTCTCTTGTCCAGAGTACCGTGTCAATGCGCGACGTTGCAACCTTCAGCCTTGCAATGTAGTCGACCACAGCGGCAATGCGAGACTCAAGTCGGAGCACGTTCATGGTGGCTTCATCCTTCACGGGAGAATCGATAGGATCCAAGCCAGTCTCCACTCGACTAGTCTCCTCTTCAAAGCTTTGGCAGAATTCTACGGATACAATCCAAGGATAAGTCAACATTTCTATAATAAGTCAGTGTTAACCAGTCGGATATATGGGGTTACCTTCGAGCATGAGGAACAACTTCTTGGCGAGCCCTCCCAGATAAATCTCCAAGTCGTTCTTCTTTCCAGCCAGCTCACTAGCCTTATCACTCAAGGCCAACTTGTCACTCTTCAGTCGACTGGCGTACTTGTTAGCCGTGTCGAGAGCAGCTTTCAGATTGGTATTCTCCTCTTCAAGTTTGCTGACGGAAGCCAACTTTTCTTCTGCAAGTTTGGTCTTTTCGGAAGCTGCCTTCTGCGCCTCGGTGAGTTCAAGATCCTTCTTCTTCAGAGAGTCCCTTAGTTTGTCTGCGAAATAACAGCAAGGTCAAGCTCGGGAACGATCAAGGAACAAAGGCAGTCATCGAGGTTCTCACCAAACATACCTTTTGCCTCCTCCTTCGCCTTCGTGAAGTTCTCTTGGACAAGCTTCAGATCAAGCTCAAGCTGGATATGCTTGTTGTCCAATTCAGTATAATGAGCTGCAAGCTCACAAGATTTCTGCGAGGGATCAATCGACAAACATCAAAAATAGATCACTTCCGAGTGACTAAGAGAAAAGGCGTAGTATTTCTAAGACTACAGCCGAATCTAAACATTCAACTGTAGTCTCAGGGACTACACCCAGTGGGTGCACTCAGCGTGCCCCCACTGGTTCTATCAGCTAGAGTCGATCAATCGACCGAAAAAGACAGAAACGCTAACCACCAACAGTTAGTCACAGGTAAAAAAAGTGTTCTGCAGACTGTAGCCGCCTGCCAGCAGTCGACCACAGTCTCGGGGACTACACCTAGTGGGTGCACTCAGCGTGCCCCCACCGGTTTACGATTCCAATCGACCAGATCGAGTACAACAAGCAATGAGAAAAAGTTCAAGGCATTAAGACTATGGTCGACTGCCAGCAGTCCACCATAGCCTTGGGGACAACACCCAGTGGGTGCACTCAGCGTGCCCCCACCGATCCAGATATTCAACTGACACACCTAGTGGGCGTATGACAGATACTAAGATTTTCAGAAAGAAAAGTTTTCAGGTATCATATCCTAACAGAACAGGCGGTGATCGACCAACCTGAACATTGCTCTAAAGGGCTGAACTGGAATCATAAGCCGCTTGACTAGCGTCTCGGATCGCCTTCACTTGCTCCATCATAACCCCCGCCTGGCGTATGGCTTCTCTAGCAGCGCTTGCTTGGTCTTCTGGGACGTGGTGGGTAGAGAAAAGTGAAGGCTGATCGGCACTCAACGATGAAGGGCGAGCACTCGTCAGCGGCACCGCAGAGGATACGGTAGGCCGAGTGACGTGGTCCCCCTCTGCAACTAACGTCTCAGGTGATGATACGACCTGAGTTGTCTGGTCAGCAGACGCCCTCCTATTCCTCCTCTGCCTCAAAGGTTCCTCGTCATCATCAGGAAGATTAATGATGATACTAGGTGGAGCTACAGAAAAGATTCGGAGTTAAAAATGAAGATCCCGTCGATTGAAAATGAAACTACGAAGGTCATACCAGGGTTGGAAGTAACAGCATTCTCCATCTCTTGATCTTCAGGTTTGGTCGAGGTCTCAGAAGTCGCAGCACTGCAGTTCCAGAAGTCAGTCAGTCAACGAACGAATCGACCAAGAGTAAATTCATGAGAAACAAGAAGACACAAGTTGCATCATTACCCAAAAATAGTGGGAATTGCCATCTTCATCTTCGGCAAGGCCTTCATCGGCTTTGACGGCGCCACTCGAGATTTCTTCGGCACTTTCTCAGTCGGAGTCGGAGAGGTCATCCGAGGACGCTTGGTCGACTGTACGACAGGCGCAGTCCCCTTGCCACGTTCGACTGCAGGGTCATGAGTAAGCTTGGATCTCCTTTCAGAACGGGGAGGCGCGACTTCCTCCTCCTCTTCCTCCTCCTCTTCCTCATCGGAATCACCATCTTCATCACCTTCATCACCATCCGATTCCCACTCCTCTTGACTTTCACCTCCACTCCCTTCCTCCTCCTCAGTCGGTGCCTGCGCCCCATTGGGCATCGAGTACAACTCAGTGGTGGCCTGACAAACAACGAGACAAGACAAAGGTTAATCGACCGATTGACGATGAAACAAAGTGAATAAAACAGGAGCACCACCGGGAGTAAAGGGTCATACCGTGTCTGGCTCATAAGACTGGTCGAGTGGTGGGATCCTCCGAGCCCCATGAGGGTTATCTTTGTTCCCCGTGATGGCAGTCATCCACCTCTCCAGTGTGGCATCGTCAACCTCCTCTGGGTGGACCCGAGTGGTGTCCTTGGTACCAGAGTACAACCACATCGGATGACCTCGGTACTGGAGCGGCTGAATGCGCCGTCGAAGAAACACCTCCAAAAGATCCATGCCAGTAACACCGTCGCGAATGAGTTGAACCACACGCTCCACCAACATTTTAACCTGAGCCTTTTCTTCTGGAAGTACCTTCAGGGAAGATGGCTTGTTCACTCGGTCCATGGAGAACGGAGGGAGACCAGTCGACTGCCCCGGCGTCACCTCGTCTTGGCAGTAGAACCAAGTCGACTGCCACCCTCTAACCGACTCGGGAAGGGTCATGCCGGAAAGGCACTCTTACTCCTCATTTGGATCCCAAGCCCCCCACACATCTGGATAACCTTGGTCCTCTCATCATCCGGACTCACCTTTTTCACCGTCTGAGAGCGACAAGTGAATATGTGCTTAAAGAGACCCTAGTGCGGCTGACAACCCAGGAAGTTTTCGCACAGAGACACGAAAGCGGCGAGGTAGGCAATGGAATTGGGAGTAAAATGGTGGAGTTGTGCCCCAAAGAAGTTCAGAAACCCTCGGAAGAAAAGATTCAAGGGCAGAGAGAACCCGCGATCTACATGAGTGGCTAAGAGAACGCACTCACCCTCTAGCGTCTGCGGTTGCCACTCGGTCCCCGGAAGCCTTGCTGACGCATGAGGGATCAATCCCTCATTGGCGAGATCGTCGAGATCTTTCTGGGTGATGGTCGAGAGGATCCAATCTCCTTGGACCCAACCTTGCGGCAGGTGGGACCGCGATGAAGATCCACCCCGACTGGGCGCTCTCCCCTTTGCTTTCACTGTCGCCGTAGCCTTCTTCGCTCGCTCCAAGGCCGCCGTCTTCTCCTTCACCATCGTCGCCGGCGAGGCGTGCGAGGAGCGGATGGGCGGAGGAAAAAGCGGGCGCGGCGGGCGAGGTAGAGGAAAGTGGAGAGGGGAATGGAGACGCACTGTTCAAAAACCCTCGTCCGACACCTTATATAAGGACACTTCCGAGTGGCTGACGGGTAGGCCCGGGCAGTCCTGTCAAATCCTGAAACAGGCGCACGCGTGATACGTGGCGAAAAAGTCGGCGCAGAAATCGAGGCGCCTTCGCCTTATCCCATCCGAGTACCGCGGCCCTGTCCGCTTCGCGCGCTTCCCAAAATTCGGATCCCGCTAAATCCGTTAACAGCAGATCAACCTGTCAGGCGGCAGATTCCTTACGATCCGTCATTCGGAAGTCCACCAAATCCAAAAGTTCACTCGACAAAGGAAAAGAATGGATCAAGGCGACTGAAAGAAAAGTTGATGCCATCGCTAAAAAAGGTCATTGATCCAGAATATGACATACTCAGAGCACGGAGAATAGGTCGGAAAAATTATCAACTCCTTCCTCACTCAAACCTCGATCCATTCGAGGGCTAATGATGAAGTCATGTACCTAGGGTAGGGTGATGGACCTGTCTAAAATACCCTACCCAAGGACATCTTTAGAAGAAGCTACCTTCCAATCGACCAAGAGGGACTCCACTCGACGAACTCAAGGACACTCGACGATGAAGATAACCACTCGACCATGAAGCTAACCACTCGACGGCCAGGAGACCTAAAGTCACTCAGCATGCAATGGTCTATCATTAAGTAGCTTTAATAGTCTTCATAGCACTTTATGTGGGTGTTACCAGTAACCACATGTCTTAATGTACTTTAAACCCTGCATAACTGAGGACCGGAGGGGTCTGGCGAACTCTATATAAGCCACCCCCCTCCTCAGTGTAAAGGGTTCGCACCCCTGTAACCCATACACTTATAATCCAGTCGACCGCCTCCGGGCTCCGAGACGTAGGGCTGTTACTTCTTCCGAGAAGGGCCTGAACTTGTAAAACTCCTGTGCGTACAACTCCTCCATAGCTAGGATCTTGCCTCTCCATACCTACCCCCCATTTTACTGTCAGCCTTAGTACCATGACAAGGGTTACACAGAGTCGGTTACAGAGAAGGATATCTACATATCTGAATTGCCAAGATTGCCTTCCACACAAAGGAGAGTCCCATCCGGACATGGGCCGAAGTCTTCAATCTTGTATCTTCATAGTCCAACAGTTCGGCCAAAGTATATAGTCCGGCTGTCGGAGGACCCCTTAATCCAGGACTCCCTCATCCCTCAGCTCCGGCCACCACCTGAGCTCCTCCACCCGCCACATCCCAGTCACTCTTCAATATCTTGTCAGGTAAGATGACAAGTATTAGTGCACAAACTCTTTGCGAAATGCCACTAATAAAATGCCACTGATCAGTGACATTTGCCCAAGAGCAAATGCCACTGATCAATGGCACTAATCAGGGGACTTGCCCAACAGCAAGTGCCACTGATCAGTGACATTTTCCCAAGAGCAAATGCCACTTATCAATGGCACTTGCTCTTGGGAAAATGCCACTGATCAGTGGCACTTGCTCTTGGGAAAATGTCACTAGTCAGTGGCACTTGCTCTTGGGCAAATGCCACTGATTAGTGCCACTGATCAGGGGACTTGCCCAACAGCAAGTGCCACTGATCAGTGACATTTGCCCAAGAGAAAATGCCACTTATCAATGGCACTTGCTCTTGGGCAAATGCCACTGATCAGTAAGCATGGAAATATCTAAAAAGAGCAATAGCAAGTGCAATAACAAGTGCCACAGAAACATCCTAAGCATGGAAATGTCTAAAAAGAGCAACAACAAGTGCCACAGAAACATCTAAAAAGAGCAACAGCAAGTGCCACTTATCAATAGCACCCATGTGCACTCATGCACATTTGGAAGCATCCTACAAATGGTCCTACTACATGCATGTATAACACAAAACCCTAGCTTGAACATGTATAACCCTAGCTTGAACATGTATAACAATCTAGAGCATTCAACATGAACATGAACATTATCCTAGGACACACACTGTAGCAAACAAGAACAGATCGGTCCGATTGGATTCAAACCGGATCACATGCAATGGGATCTACTCGAATGCTATCTAATCCTATCGAATCCACTAAGTACTAGAACATGCCTAAGAAATAAACCTCTAATCTACATCTACGAGCAAGCATTGGGGGGTTTGACTCACCGGAGCACGCGCAGTCGCAGGAACCGAGGCGGGGTGAAAACCCCGGCGGAAGGAGAGAGGTAGTGGAGCAGAGGGGGAGTCGGCCCTTGCGACGGCCTGTGGCATTGGTCCCGTGCTCATGGCCATGCTGGAGGTCGAGGAAGACGGCACGCCGACAGGAGAAAACCCTTGAACGGGGGTTGATACGTCTCCGTCGTATCTATTATTTTTTATTGTTCCATGCCAATATTATTCAACTTTCATATACTTTTGGCAACTTTTTATAATATTTTTGGGACTAACATATTGATCCAGTGCCCAGTGCCAGTTCCTGTTTGTTGCATGTTTTATGTTTCGCAGAAACCCAATATCAAACGAAATCCAAATGGGATAAAAACGGACGGAGAATTATTTTGGAATATTTGGGATTTTCCGGAGGAAGAATCAACGTGAAATAGTGTCTGAGGTGGCCACGAGACAGGGGCGCGCCCTCCACCTGGGCGCGCTTGGCACTCTCGTGGGCCACCCGTAAGGCGGTTGACGCTCTTCTTTTGCTGCAAGAAAGCTAGTTTTATGAGAAAAATCTGGGCGAAAGATTCACCCCAATCGGAATTACGGATCTCCGGATATAAAAGAAACGGTGAAGGGGAAGGATCTGAGAACGCAGAAACAGAGAGATACAGAGAGATAGATCCAATCTCAGAGGGGCTCTCGCCCCTCCCATGTCATGGGAGCCAAGGACCAGAGGGGAAACCCTTCTCCCATCTAGGGAGAAGCTCAAGGAAGAAGAAGAAGAAGGGGGGTTCTGTCCCTCTTGCTTCCGGTGGCGCCGGAACGCCGCCGGGGGCCATCATCATCACCGCGATCTTCACCAACACCTCCGCCATCTTCACCAACATCTCCATCACCTTCCCCCATCTATATTCAGCGGTCCACTCTCCCGCAACCCGATGTACCCTCTACTTCAACATGGTGCTTTATGCTTCATATTATTATCCAATGATGTGTTGCCATCCTATGATGTCTGAGTAGATTTTCGTTGTCCTATCGGTGATTGATGAATTGCTAGGAATTGTGTGAGTTGCATGTTTTATTATTGGTGTTATCCTATTGTGCCCTCCGTGTCGCGCAAGCGTGAGGGATTCCCACTGTAGGGTTTGCAATATGTTTATGATTTGCTTATGGTGGGTGGCGTGAGTGACAGAAGCACAGACCCGAGTAAGTAGGTTGTTTGCGTATGGGATAAAGGGGACTTGATACTTTAATGCTATGGTTGGGTTTTACCTTAATGATCTTTAGTAGTTGCGGATGCTTGCTAGAGTTCCAATCATAAGTGCATATGATCCAAGTAGAGGAAGTATGTTAGCTTATGCCTCTCCCTCAAATAGAATTGCAATAGTGATTACCGGTCTAGTAACGTAGTCAATTGCTTAGGGACAATTTCACAACTCCTACCACCACTTTTCGACACTCGCTATATTTACTTTATTGCTTCTTTATCTAAACAGCCCCTAGCTTTTATTTACGTGTTCTTTATTATCTTGCAAACCTATCCAACAACACCTACAAAGTACTTCTAGTTTCATACTTGTTCTAGGTAAAGCGAACACTAAGCGTGCGTAGAGTCGTATTAGTGGCAGATAGGACTTGAGGGAATATTTGTTCTACCTTTAGCTCCTTGTTGGGTTCGACACTCTTACTTATCGAAAGAGGCTACATTGATCCCGTATACTTGCGGGTTATCAAGACCTTTTTCTGGCGCCGTTGCCGGGGAGTCATAGCGCGGGGTGAATATTCTCGTGTGTGCTTGTTTGCTTTATCACTAAGTAATTTTTATTTGCTTTTGTGTTGTTTTCTATCTTTAGTTATGGGTAGGAAACGCAAAATACCAAAAAAATTACTTGTACCTACTGAACCAATGGTTGAAGAACCACTCAAAATCTATCACACTCCTAAAGCTTTTTACTTGGATCATCTTCGATCCCTTTGTGCTCGTGCTAAAACCCCAACTAGCTTAGTTGAGGGAAAATCTTTAGATGAGCATGCTTGTTATGTGTGACACCGTATATCTGAAAAAGGGAAACTTTTACTGGATCAAATTCATCGTTTGCAATGATATGCTTGGAATTTATGTGAAATATATGATATTGCTTGTTGTTCTGAAAACCCTAAGAAACACCTTCCCTACCAATTTTAGTTTATTGATAATGGAATCGTATCTTCGTATGCTATGGGTGTTTATAATTACTATGATGTTCAACAAATTGAAGAATTTGTTGCTTTTAAGGGTGCTTTTGAAATTGCTTCTTTGATTGAAAAGTATGAGGCTACTCTCTACAAATCTGAAAATTTTGCCATACTTGAATATTGTTATGATAATTATGCTTCTAATGCCTATGTTAAACTATATATTGAGAAATTCTCCGCTGTCCAAGAAGAGATTAATATTTTGCAGGAATCTATGGAAGAAGAAATTGATGAAACTGTGAGCTCATTAGATGAAAAAGATGATGAGGAGAGCGAAGAACAAAAGGAGGAAGAGCGGATTGATCACCCGTGCCCACCTTCTAATGAGAGTACTCTTCAACTCATACATTGTTTAATTCCCCTTCGTGCTTACCGAAGGATGATTGCTATGATCCCGTTGATTCTCTTGAAATATCCCCTTTTGATGATGCTTGCTATGCTTGCGGCCAAGATGCCAATATGAATTATGCTTATGGAGATGAACTTGCTATAGTTCCTTATGTTAAACATGAAATTGTTGCTATTGCACCCACGCATGATAGTCCTATTATCTTTTTGAATTCTCCAAACTACACTATATCCGAGAAGTTTGTGCTTATTAAGGATTATATTGATGTGTTGCCTTTTACCATTGCGCATGATAATTTTGATAGATATAATATGCATGTGCTTGCTGATCCTACTTGCAATTATTATGAGAGAGGAATTATATCTCCACCTCTCTATGTTTTCAGTATGATAAAATTGCAAGAAACTGCTTATACTATGCATTGGCCTTTACTATGTGTGCATGAATTGTTCTTTTATGACATGCCGGTGCATAGCAAGAGAGTTAGACTTCATCATTTCTTGATATATGTTACTTTGTGCTCACTACTAAATTACAAATCATTGTTCATTAAAATTGGCTTTGATATACCTTGGGATCCGGGTGGATTCATTACTTGAGCAGTATATGCCTAGCTTAATGGCTTTAAAGAAAACGCTGCCAGGGAGACAACCCTGAAGTTTTAGAGAGTCATTTATTTCTGTTGAGTGCTTTCATATAGTTTAAAAAAACAAAAAAATAAATAGGGGAACCGAAAACTTTTCAAAATGGAAAGTGAAAGTGAGAAAGGCAAGCATTGTTGAAGTGGGAGCTAGCCTTGAACTTTGTTCATGCTCACGGAAACTTTGTGAATCTTGATTAGAGAAACTTTTCAACAAAAATAATTATCCCCTTGTACAATTCATTGTATTTTAAAAATAATGTGCTGAGGTTTGCCTTTAGGATGTTTACAATGCTTGTTGGTTTGTACGGTGCAGGACAGAAACTTTGGCTGTAGTGCACGATTTTACATTTTTAACTGGACGTCAAATGGTTCTGATTCTTTTTTCACTGTATTTCTATACAACTTTTTTATTGTTCCTAATTTTAGTAGAATTTTTGGGGTACCATAAGTATGGTGAATGTTCAGATTGCTACAGACTGTTCTGTTTTTTACAGATTCTGTTTTTGACGCATAGTTTGCTTGTTTTGATGAATCTATCAATTTATATTAGTGGATTAAGCCATGGAAAAGTTATATTACAGTAGACACAATGCAAAAACAAAATATGAATTGGTTTACAACAGTACTTAGAGTAGTGATTTGCTTTATTATACTAATGGATCTTACCGAGTTTTCTGTTGAAGTTTTGTGTGGGTGAAGTGTCTAATCGAGGAGATCCCGATATGAGGAAAAGGAAGAGAGGCAAGAGCTCAAGCTTGGGGATGACCAAGGCACCCCAAGTAAATATTCAAGGAGACACAAGCGTCTAAGATTGGGGATGCCCCGGAAGGCATCCCCTCTTTCTTCAACAAATATTGGTATGTTTTCATATTCGTTTCGTTCATGCGATATGTGCAAGTCTTGGAGTGTCTTTTGCATTTAGTTTTCATTTTTATTTTATGCACCATGCTGGTATGAGATAGTCCTTGGTTGATTTATAGAATGCTCATTTCACTTCACTTAAATATTTTGAGTATGTCTTTATAGAATGCTTCATGTGCTTCACTTATATCATTTGAAGTCTGGATTGCATGTTTCTCTTCACATAGAAAACCGCCATTTGTAGAATGCTCTTTTGCTTCACTTATACTTGTTAGAGAATGGGTATATCTTTTGTAGAAAGAATTAAACTCTTTTGCTTCACTTATATCTATTTAGAGAGATGATAGGAATTGGTCAATCACATGGTTAGTCATAAAATCCTACATAAACTTGTGGATCACTGAATATGACATGTTTGATTCCTTGCAATAGTTTTGCGATATAGAGGTGATAATATGTGGGAGGTACTAGTAGATGGTTGTGTTTAGTAAGGATGTTGGTGTTAAGGTTTGTGATTCCCAAAGCATGCATGTATGGTCTATTAACTATGTAACGAAATTGGCGCGCATTGTATTTTGATTGTTTATCTTTGCGTGAAGGTCGAGGGCGCGTGATGGTTAACTCCTACCAACCTCCCCCCTAGGAGCATGCGCGTAGTACTTTGTTTCAAAGGCTAATAAATTTTTGCAATAAGTATGTGAGTTCTTTATGACTAATGTTGAGTCCATGGATTATACGCACTTTTACCTTTCCATCATTGCTAGCCTCTTCGGTACCGTGCATTGCCCTTTATCACCTCGAGAGTTGGTGCAAACTTTGCCGGTGCATCCAAACCCCATGATATGATACGCTCTATCACACATAAGCCTCCTTATATCTTCCTCAAAACAGCCACCATACCTACCTATCATGGCATTTCCATAGCCATTCCGAGATATATTGCCATGCAACTTCCATCATCATCATATTCATGACTTGAGCATTCATTGTCATATTGCTTTGCATGATTGTAAGATAGCTAGCATGATGTTTTCATGGCTTGTCCGTTTTTGATGTCATTTCTACGCTAGATCATTGCACATCCCGGTACACGCCGGAAGCATTCATATAGAATCATATCTTTGTTCTAGTATCGAGTTGTAGTATTGAGTTGTAAGTAAATAAAAGTGTGATGGTCATCATTATAGAGCATTGCCCCATGAAAAAAAGGAAAAAAAAGGAAAAAAAGGGGAAAGGCCAAAGAAGCCTAAATAAAAAAGGGGACCAAAGAAGCCCACCCAAAAAAAGAAAAAAGAAGAAGAAAAGAAAAGGGGCAATGTTACTATCCTTTACCACACTTGTGCTTCAGAGTAGCACCATGTTCTTCATATAGAGAGTCTAATATATTATCAGTTTCATATACTAGTGGCAATTTTCATTATAGAACTTGGCTTGTATATTCCAACGATGGGCTTCCTCAAATGCCCTAGGTCTTCATGAGCAAGCAAGTTGGATGCACACCCACTTAGCTTTCAGTTTGAGCTTTCATACACTTATAGCTCTAGTGCATCCATTGCATGGCAATCCCTACTCCTCGCATTGACATCAATTGATGGGCATCTCCATAGCCTGTTGATTAGCTGTGTCGATGTGAGACTTTCTCCCTTTTTGTCTTCTCCACATAACCTCCACCATCATATTCTATTCCACCCATAGTGCTATATCCATGGCTCACGCTCATGTATTGCGTGAAGGTTGAAAAAGTTTGAGAATACTAAAGTATGAAACAATTGCTTGGCGACACCGGACTAGGCATGAGGGGTACCTTGTGTTAAGAAAAGGGAGCATAAAAGACTATATGATTTTGTAGGGATAACGTTCTGGAAGCATTAATATTTTGAAAGACATGATTGTTTGTTGGGATGCCCTAAGTATTATTGTTTTCATGTCAAATGATAGACTATTGCTTTGAATCACTCGTGTCTTAATATTCATGCCATGATTAGATATATGATCAAGATTGTGCTAGGTAGCATTCCACATCAAAAATTATCTTTTTATCATTTACCTACTCGAGGACGAGCAGGAATTAAGCTTGGGGATGCTGATACGTCTCCGTCGTATCTATAATTTTTGATTGTTCCATGCCAATATTATTCAACTTTCAAATACTTTTGGTGACCTTTTATACTATTTTTGGGACTAATTAACATATTGATCCAGTTCCTGCTTGTTGCATGTTTTATGTTTCGCAGAAACCCAATATCAAACGGAATCCAAATGGGATAAAAACAGACGGAGAATTATTTTGGAATATTTGGGATTTTCCGGAGGAAGAATCAACGTGAAACAGTGTCCGAGGTGGCCACAAGACAGGGGGGCGCCCTCCCCTGGGCGCGCCTGGCACTCTTGTGGGCCACCCGTAAGGCGGTTGGCAGTCTTCTTTTCCGCAAGAAAGCTAATTTTATGAGAAAAATCTAGGCGAAAGATTCACCCCAGTCGGAGTTACGGATCTCCGGATATAAAAGAAATGGTGAAGGGGAAGGATTTGAGAACGCAGAAACAGAGAGAGACAGAGAGATAGATCCAATCTCGGATGGGCTCTCGCCCTTCCCAAGCCATGGGAGCCAAGGACCAGAGGGGAAACCCTTCTCCTATCTAGGGAGAAGGTCAAGGAAGAAGAAGAAGAAGAAGGGGGGCTCTCTCCCCCTTGCTTCCGATGGCGCCGGAACGCCGCCGGGGGCCATCATCATCACCGCGATCTTCACCAACACCTCCGCCATCTTCACCAACATCTCCATCACCTTCCCCCGTTTATATTCAGCGGTCCACTCTCCCGCAACCGGCTGTACCCTCTACTTGAACATGGTGCTTTATGCTTCATATTATTATCCAATGATGTGTTGCCATCCTATGATGTCTGAGTAGATTTTCGTTGTCCTATCGGTGATTGATGAATTGCTATGATTGGTTTGAGTTGCATGTTTTATTATTGGTGTTGTCCTATTGCGCCCTGTGTGTCGCGCAAGCGTGAGGGATTCCCGCTGTAGGGTTTGTAATATGTTTATGATTTGCTTATGGTGGGTGGCATGAGTGACAGAAGTAGAGGCCCGAGTAAGTAGGTTGTTTGCGTATGGGATAAATTAGGGGACTTGATACTTTAATGCTATGGTTGGGTTTTACCTTAATGATCTTTAGTAGTTGCGGATGCTTGCTAGAGTTCCAATCATAAGTGCATATGATCCAAGTAGAGAAAGTATGTTAGCTTATGCCTCTCACTCAAATAGAATTGCAATAGTGATTACCGGTCTGGTAACGTAGTTAATTGCTTAGGGACAATTTCACAACTCCTACCACCACTTTTCCACACTCGCTATATTTACTTTATTGCTTCTTTATCTAAACAGCCCCTAGCTTTTATTTACGTGTTCTTTATTATCTTGCAAACCTATCCAACAACATGTACAAAGTACTTCTAGTTTCATACTTGTTCTAGGTAAAGCGAACAGTAAGCGTGCGTAGGGTCGTATCAGTGGCAGATAGGACTTGAGAGAATATTTGTTCTACCTTTAGCTCCTCGTTGGGTTCGACACTCTTACTTATCGAAAGAGGCTACATTGATCCCATATACTTGCGGTTTATCAGGGGTCAAGAAAAAACCCCTGCCCAATGGGGTCCCAAGAAGCGGCGATTCTGTGGACGGCGCCGGCACCGAGCCCAGGACCACGAGGTCCGGAATCGGCGGGGGAGCAGGCACGATCGGCACCGCATTGGCCGGCGCTCGTGGTGGCCGACAGCAGATGGGGGACGGTGCTCGCAGCGCGGACGCAAGGTCCATGCCCGAGTTCTGGAGCCCGGCCAGCCAGCGCTCCTGGATGCTGGCGATGCGCTGGTCGACGGGGGTCAGAGGACGGCGCGGCGGTGGGTGAGGTGGAGCCATCGGAGGAGAGGAGAGGAAGGGGCGGTGGGAACAGGGTGTGCGGGGTGGTGACAGGAGAGTGGGGGGAGTTACGAGACGTCTCCTCTATCTCCCGCGCTGCCCGAGGCGTGCAACCGGCTCGCACGCGTGGCCGCGCCGAACCAGGCTCGCGAGAAACTACCGATTCGGCAGTTTCCACGGGGCCAGGCCCAGGCCTGTTTAAGTTCCGTGCGGGCCGCAAAACGCATGCAGCCCAGGCAACCAAACAGGCCACGCACATCCCACGCGAGGCTGGTTGGGCTGCATGCGGGCAACCAAACGCGCCCATATTGGATTTTACTCCATATTCTGTTGATGGTAGTGAACTGATTATGCTATTTGTTATTTTAATGGAGGAAACTAGCGCCACCTCACCCTCGCCAGTCTTTCATGCCCATTGCCTAACCAATATGCATAGTGTACCACTCATCTTAGGTGAATTATTGGCACCAAGAGTGTTAGTCTCTCCGCTTCTTCATAACAATCTGTGTGCTTTTTCTCAAAGAAAAAAACAATCTGTGTGCTTAATTTTTTTTATTTTGGTTTTGCCGAATCGGTCAATAGCCTAGCCTTGTAAAGGCAAAATTAAGTGATGTTAACTAGTTTTTGGAGATTAATTCAAATATGCTTTTTTTTTCATGACAAACTGTGTATGTGTGTGTTTGGCCATATACATTATAGCTAGCATAGAACTGGTTTTTTAAATTTAAGTTGATAAAAGCGCAGGAAAAGGTTCCTTCAGGCCAAGAAAAAATAATTAAAAGCATATTTTTTAGTCAAGTTTTACATATTATAATTTGTAGACAAGTCTTACATATTATAGACCCCTATTTTTAGGGTTTGGACCCCATTTTCTTGCCTGTCGGCCTGGTGGTGCTGTCTGGTCATGTTGGGCCGTGAAAGCCAATAGTCAGTCACTGCCCAGTGCCCACCCTTTTGATCTAAACGAAACCCTCGTGTTCTCAAAGACGAAACCCTCATTCCTCCTGTGTCTGCGTGCGCCGCGCGCCATGGCCTCGCCGCCGGCGAAGAAGAAACCCCCAACCACCATAAGCGACCTCGACCAAGACACCCTGCGCGAGATTCTTCTCCGCCTTCTCTCTCTCCCGAGCCTCGTCCGCGCCGCCCTCAGCTGCCGTGCCTTCCTCGACGCCGTCCGTTCATCCTCAGCTTTCCGCCGCCGCTTCCGCGCGCTCCACCCTCCCCCAATCCTAGGTCTCTTCCTCAGCATAGAACACGCCGTCAGCCCTGCCTTCGTGCCTCTCCGCCGTCTTCCCGACCCAGACCTCGCCGCAGCCGTCCGCGGCGCCGATTTCTTCCTCACCCGCCTCCCAGTCCCCGAAGACGACAAGGAAGATTGTGTCTCCGTTCCTGTCCCCGTCCCTGTCCCGGAAGATAACGGGGTTGCCGTCTCCGTTCGCGTACGTGAAGACGACGACGAGGATGCCGTCTCCGTCCCCGAAGGCGACGACGAGGATGCTCCATCCCCGAAGGCGAGGACGAGGAGGATGCCGTCTTCCAGTGGTCAATCTGCGACTGCCGCGGCGGATTCGTTCTTCTTGGCAACTGAAGCACCGAGCAGATGGCCGCCTACAACCCGCTCACGCGGACCATGGACATCTTTCCCCTGCCGCCCCGCCAGAGCCGTGAGGACTTGTATGTTGAATTCCACATCCTCACCCCCAGAACAAAACTACCGGTCGTTCCGCGTCGTGTGCGTCCGGCACAGCAAATGTGGGGCGCGCGCCATCGTCTTCTCATCGGACACCAGAAAGTGGCAGATCTTCCCATGGACAGAAATGAACGGGCTCTGGCCCCAACAAGGTACAGTGGTGAATGGCTGCATCTATTGGACCATTGGAGCGCCGGCAGATGCCCGTGTGCTTAACACCGCCACGATGCAATTCTTTCGGATGGATATGCCGCCTCGCAGGAGAGTTAATGAAACATTGACGGCTGGCGAGACCAAGGATGGAAGGCTCTGTGTGGTCTTCGCGCACGCCTAATGTAGCACTGAGGCCCGAGTCCGCACTAGTTATTTGGATATGGAGAGCAGAAGCTGGTGATGGTGTCGAGAGATGGATGCTGGACAAGTCGCTCCCGTTGCAGGAGGTAGCTCATATTGTTTGGTGTGAGTGCGACGCGGAAAATGTTAAAGTACAACTGAGTGTTGATGCAATTATCGATGGCTTCGTGTACTTTGCTGCTTATTGTGGTGCACCGCAGCATCATCATCATTCGACGCGGAAACAGCGACGCTGAAAAAGCTTGACCGTGTCCTTTATGATGCTTCCTATCCCTACATCATGCTGTGGCCTCGTTCGTTGGTACACAGCAAGGTGATCCCTCGACTCAGGGTTGCTTGATTACTAAGCTTTATCTTTAAGTTATGAACTGTTCTCTTGCTTTGGTAATTCGATTTACCCATCTTTAAAAAGAATAAAGATAGTGAGGTGCTGTTGAGAATTGCGAATCATTTGCACACCTTTGAGCATATAACAATCATACTCCAACTCACTGGATATTGGAGATGCCTATAATATATTTTCAAATTCTCTTCAAGAAACAAAAGGAGTAATCTACCAATGGTAATTCGATCTAGCTCAAATAATAGCTAGAGATGTCTCATGAGAATGTAAGAATTTCTGTATATCCAAACTAGTATTTAATAACTTCATCCCTCCTTATGTCTTCCGTGATCATTATCGCCAGTTTCAGAACTGCAAGAGAAGACTATTTTGAAGGTTAATCATGGTGGATCAACCATTCTGTAATAGTTATTATTAATTGACCATGTTGTAGTTGCAAAGCCAAATAAGATGTTCTTTATGTTTGTACTGTTCTTGATTGCATTGTTTAATAAACAGATACAGAAATCAGGAAAGATGGTTAGATTTTTGTCCTCAGCACGTTAGAAGTTACAATGTCATTTCTTGTCATTTCTTCTTTTTAGATAAAAAACTTCCATGTACATTTCATTTTTTGAGGCTGAGAACAGTTCTTAAATGGATTTCGAGCTATATTGCCTAGATTTTACTTAGTTATAGCTGATAGTATTATCTCTGTCATATGGAAGTTAAATCACTACTCTGTCCCTCGTACCATCTTCAACGACTTTACTTAATTCAGTCTTCTGCAAATCAAGATGTAGCTACCCTCCTGCACAACAATTTTTAGCATAACTTATCTTTTATGGCCCTACTATATATGTTGACATGATAATGCATACGTGGACTAGAGCAAAGGCTTAATGTTTGTGGTCTTCAAGTTAAGTATTTTGTGGCGATCAATAGGATTTCTGCATTGTCAAATGGGAACTAGCTTATGTTCTGGTGTTTATTATCTTCAAGTAAATATTTTGTGGCGATCATAGTTCTCTTGTTCATCATGCATATATACATTAAAAAATCTGTTAGCTTGCTGCCGTAGATAGAAAATGTTATGTAGTGTAACTATTTGTTTCCTTCCCAGGTGCATGTCATTTCATTTGTATTAATAGAAAGGTTTGTGGTGTACTTGTTAAGAGGCATATTTGGTCCTAGCAAAGTAGCAATATATCACTGGCGCCCTCTGTACCAGTAGACAATTAGCTATACAAAATTAGCTAGATCCCATGTGTGTGTGCTTAGGAATCCATTTTTGTGATGCAACTCGGCTTATATGTTACCCTAGCAAACCGGTAGCAATTCTAGATTTAAACTGGGAGCTAATTCTCTGATATGCATGCCAGAAGAAAAGTCATCTTATCCGATGTGTGGGGGGACTGATTGCACTGTTATCTGTTTTACAGCCAACCAGTTTATCCAATTAATAAAGGCCATGTGAGCTACCAGAGACCATTGAAGTGATATCTGCCCATTAAGCTGCATGGTTGGACTCCTCAAGGCAAAGGCGCAGAAGAAGAAACATTTGCGCCATTTGTTTGTACATGCAACACAGTTGGTTCAAACTACGGATCTGACTGCAGTCTGTGGAGTATGAGAGAAGCAGATCCGCAAGTTTGCAAGGAAGAGCTTCATCAGTATGCTAGACTTGTTCGTTCACACAAAGAGTCTAAACTATCTTCAATATTCTGTTAGAATTTCTGTACAGCTCTTACATTTACTGGGCCTGCAATTGTTCTATTTTATTTTCGCCATTTTACTTCGATTCCCCCCCTTGTTTCCTCTTTCTTTTCTTTATCCGTTTGCTTTGTACTGACCCCATGACCACTACCAATGTCGCATGTACACTATTCAGTTTGTACGCACCGGGCCATATAGATCCAGAGGCAAATATTTTCATGAAGGTTAGCACAATGCCTAGGGAGCTCCCTGAAATTTTATCTGGTTATTTGGGCCCATGCAATGTGCCGATAATGAGACTGTCACATGAGTTATTATGGCGAATTCGTATGACACACGGACAACACAGCAAAGAGGATACCTCAAATACAAGGAGCTCCCAAAGCATTGTTGGATGGACGAAGCATTCGGAGTGTGGACCCAGCAAACTTTGTTGAAATCATCATTATTTTTTAGAGGATTGTTGGAATCAACATTTGATACTATTTAAAAGCATCATCAAAGTGCGTAATTCTTTTTCATGCACCCCATTGTTTATATTGTGCCAAAGGTCACTAGTAATATTTGGGCAAGGCAGACACGAATTAGTTTTTAAGTGATCATAGATGTTTCTCCAATCCGGACATGAAGGACCTGACGAAACGCTAGAATTTCATGTAACAATTTGAAGGTGACAAGAATTAAACACGTGAGGTAAATCTATTAGCTTTACTAGCAAAAGAGCCCGTGCGTTGCAACGGGAGAGAAAACATAACACACACTCTTCACTCAAGACCACAATAGGTCCATCTCCTTTATTTTTGTGAGGCACCATATTTGTGTTGCCGCTTATCCTCCTTCTCACCCTCGCCGGCGATGGCCTCGGTGTTCACACAAAACAACAAAAAACGTGTGTTGAATATAGTTAATCCTAAGGCGTCTCTCTCTCCCTCTCTCCTCCCTCTCCCTCTCTCTCTCTCTCTCTCTCTCTCTCTCTCTCTCGCTTGCTTTCTCTCACTCTCGCGATGAGAAATCTGTTGTTTTCCCTTGCGACATTTTTCAGAGGTATGCACGTGTAGTTATCGATGTTTTCTTTTTCGTATATGGTTATAGTGGGGTATTTATTTGCAATCCGCATCGCCGCCGGTATGAAAAAAACGGATCTTGCGCTATAAATTATAACTTTGCTTCCATAACAATATTTTAAAAATATTTAACAGGTAAAATTAACATCATATTTAGATTACACACATTTTTCTAATAAAATTTCATATATAATATGTTAAAATCGAAGTTACGGTTTAAAATATACAGATAATTTAGAAAATCATTTGGTTTGACTCAAATATATTCCAAAATAGTATTTAAAAATACTTAACAGGTAAAAATAATCTCATATTCATATGCTACATATTTTTCTAATCAAATTTCATATATAACATGTTCAAATCGGAGTTACGGTTTAAAAGATATGGATGCTTTTAAAAAGCATTTGTTTAACTTAAATATGATCCGCGGATGAATTACCTAAAACATCAGGGGGGGTTTCGAAAAATGTAAAAAAACGGTTCGGAAATGACTTAAATCCGGACGGCGGGTTGATTTCAAGAAAAGACAGAGACTTTTGTGTAAAATACGAAAATAACGCTTCGTTTTAACTTAAAACAGAACTGCGGGTTGAATTCTCTGAAATAGAGGAACTTTTCTAAAAAAATGCCATACGGACGAAAGAAACCCAATTTGCTTTATTATTAGGTAAAGATAAAGATAACCAGTTCACGTACCTTTAACTTGCCAATTAGAAAGTCATAGGCGGCACATACGACAGATACAAATCTTTTTTTTAGGTTAGCCAACTCTAGGCAACAAGGAGGCGGTGACTTCTTTACCTCTCAGCCCATGGGCGGGGGAAGGGTGGGGGAACCCCAGATCTATGTGTCTGGTTCGTGTCTTGTAGGTGTTTCAAGTTTCTCGTCGTAGGTGAAGTTGGGGCAACATCAACAATGGAAATAATGATTCATAGATCCCCATGTCGATGGGCTTTCTTGGAAGGGTGTTGACGAGCCGGAGGATGGTGTCGATCGCCGAGCATTAGGTCTGGCGTGATTAGCGTTTGCCCATAGAGCGGCGTCCAACGGAGGGGATGGCATTGTAGGGTATTTTTGTTCTCTAGTTCCATTTTCATCCGATAAAGCTCGGTGAGATACGACCGCATCGGAGGAACTTGTGATGTTTCCGTCCCTCTCCTTGGTCTGACCTGAGATGGATCATTGTGTTCTTTTTTTAAATAGAAGCTCTTGGGTTTCAACTAGGTTGCTCCGGTAAGTCGGATGCTCAGAAACGGCACCGAGCTCTCCTCACGGCATGCCACCGGTGAATGCAGATGAAGACCGAGGTTGGCGACTATTTCTTCAAGGACATGCGTGTAATTTCTAATTCTTATACGGAAGTTCTCATAAGGGTTTATTTTATTTAATGCATGCCCTTTTTTTCATTGTTTTTGATATAACTCACCACATTGAGCCTTTTCTGCAAAAAAGGTAGCAGATCTTTTTTCTCTAGGGACTAGGGAGGATAAAGAGGATGACCAAGAAAGATGTAGTGCTATTTATTCATGTCAGGAGCAGGAAATAGATTTTCAATCAAGTTTCTAGAATCATGATAAGTGCATATTTACTATAACGGGGAATCTATATACTTACAGTACAGTACAAAATCATATCCGTATAGGGAGATTGCCCACCAATATCCTAAATCTTCTCAGCATTAGCTCATCCGATAAATCAGCGGTCGAGTAATTAGACCGTGCAGTAATTACTACTCCCCATATGGAAGGAGGAATCACCGGGTATTCCGCGAACGCGCTACTCGATCCCCTCCGTATATGGAAGGAATCGCCGGAGTATTCCATAGATTAGCCACAGGATTTTGGCAATCTCGCTGGCATCTCCTAAATCACGCACCCGCCGACGTCGCCGTGCCACCCTCCCCTGCAATCACCGCCGGAGTCGGAGGCGAACGCGATCGCAATCGCGACGTGTATATATACAAGGACGTAGTACGTGCACAAGGGCCTGCAAGCAAAACCCCGACGCTAGCTGCTAGCTGATCGAAGCCTCCATGCATTTCTTCCAGGTCGTTGTGGCATGGATGTTCCCGTGCGCCGTGTGCGCGACGATGGCGCCGACCGTGGCGGCGGCAGCGACCACGGAGGGCGCTTCGACCGTCGAGCAGGGAATCTCCTCGTCGCCGGCGTTCAGCCCAGCCGGCGTTAAGGTGGCCTCCGACCCTGGCTCCTCCCCGTCGTCGAGGTCATCCACATCCTCTTCCTTGCTCGGTGCGCGAAGCAGTTCGTCGAACAGCGCGCGCTCACCGGTGAGGGAGGGCGGTGACACGGCCTCGCCGAAGGGCCACGCGGTGAGGCGGTGCCTGCACAGGTTCGCCAAGAATCTGCAGCGCGCTGGTGCTGCCGACGAGCGGCCAGACGGGCGCAGGAGACGGAAGGGCCGGGCGACGAAGCCGGACGGGAGGGCCGCCGCCGTCGAGGACGGCACCGCCCGCGAGAGGGAGGAGGCCGTCGCGAGCGCGATCGCGTACTGCAAGGACTCGAGCCGGCAGCGCTGCAGGCCGCCGCTGGCTCCCTCGCCCAGCTTGGACGGCTGGCTCCTCGTCCGTCCGGAGGAGGAGATCGGCACCAGCACCACGAGCGCTGCCGCCTCGCACTGCGAATGCGAGGGGCCGGCCACCTCGAGCTTGGACGGTACGTTGTGAACGGATCCGTCGGTCGATCTGCTGCACCCGTGCACGTCTAAACCATTGCTGATCTCCTTCGTGCAGCAGAATGCGGCGGCGGCAGGCCGTCCTCGGCGGAAACGCGGCGTGGACCAGCCCCGGAGCTGGGAGAGGGCGACGTGTTCGACGGGCTTGACGGGGACGTCCTCAGGATAACGAGTTACTTCGTCGCCAAATATGTGCAGTGCGCCATTGAAGAATAGCTCGGAGTCTCATATGAGACGAAGCAAACACTGTCGTAGATCTAGAGGACCGTGTCTTGCTTTCTACTACTAAGTACTAGTAGTACTATATCTTGTAAGGTCTATGCATATCAGTGTGCGAGTAGTAATTAATACTATCCTAAATATAAGTCTTTTTAGAGATTTCAATATTAACTACATATACGAAGCAAAATGAATGAATCTACACTCTAAAATACGTCTACATACATTTGTATGTAGTCTTTAATAAAATCTCTTAAAAGATTTATATTTAGAAACGAAGAATTATATGATATTATGGCATGCAGCGGTCGACAATCTCGCGGAGTTTACTACATGATCGTTCGATTGTTTCTCAATCAGACTGCAATTTTGAAGCTTATTTGACAAAGGAGTTAAGATAGACAAAGTATTCGAACTAGCTTTGCTGAATCGAAAGAAAGACACTTGGGTAACATCTTATGGAAAATTTAAATGTAGACACTCAATCAAAAGAAATTTGAAGATTCAAGTAGAGGGTCATGGCCCAGCTCGGTCACCACTATACTTTCTGTTTGTACTCTACACATGAGGAATATATTCACCTTTAACTCGTTTTCTGGATCTGGCCATGCACATACGTTGAAATATCAATATAAGTATAGATATTTTTTTAAAACTATTGGAGTACTAATCAGAGTGATAAAAGCTTTGCCACTCCCTAAACCACTGGAGAGATTATGTAGAAGTACTTGAAAAAAATGTAGGTGACCTCCATAGAGAATTGATTAGTCAGATACACAAATTTATACCAATTATTCTGTATTCAAAAGAAAGTTTCAATGATATACTCCCTTCATTCCATAATGTAATGCATAGCAAAACTAGCCCACTTATTTTTCTGCAAATGCAGCTGCGAAAATTCTATTTACCGCTCTGGGCGATAAATAGTGCGTGCTTCGCACATGACAGCAAATAATGGGCTTGCCCATTTTTCTTTTTCCCTTCCAAATTAATTTTTATTATAGAATTTTTTCATAAATTCAAAATTCTCAAAAAACGTTTAGAACTTCCAAAAAACAAATTATAGAAAATGTTCAGTATTCCAAAATTTTGTTGCTCTTCCAAAAAATATTCAGAACTTGAAAAAAGTTCCCCATTTTTTTTAAAATTATATTTTTTTCTCATAATTGTTCGAGATTCCGAAAAAGAAAATGGCATTTTAAAAAATGCTCCAATTTCTAAAAGTATTGTTGTATTAGTGAATTTTTCACAATTCAAATTAATGTCAAAAGATACACATTTTCGGAAACTGTTATGAACTTTCAACACATGTTCCCGTTCTAAAAAAAATGTCCACAAACTGAAACAATGTTCATGTTTTTTAATAAAAAGTTGGTGTTTTCAAAAAATCTTTGTGAATTTTCAAAGATGTTCCCATTTCAAATTTTGTTCATGTTTTTCTGAAATTATACATAATTTTCAATAAACTGTCCAGGATTTAAAAATGGTTCATGTTTCCCTACAATATTCAGAAGCTTCATACCTTAAAATCTCCGCGATTGTAAGGAAAAGTAGATTGAATAATTCATGGGCCTCTGGCATACGATGACGTAGCAAAACTCTTAAATGCCCTCGATCAATGAATGGAAAAACAGCGGATTGATTACTTACCCGGCGAAACCGAGAAGCTAAATATTCCTTTTTCAAATGCATAGGGTTTTGCTTGCACATATAATTCTCACTAACTTTAAATGCATACTATATTTTCTACCTTTGCAACGCACAAACATACGTGCTACTAAGTATAAAGTTATCTTTTTTTAACTATTGGAGTACTAATCAGAGTGATAAAAGCTTGGCCGCTCCCTAAACCACTCGGGTGATTATGTAGAAGTACTTGAAAAAAAAGGTAGGTGACCTCCACAGAGAATTGATTAGTGAGATACACAAATTTATACCAATTATTTTGTATTCAAAAGAAAGTTTCAATGATATACTCCCTTCATTTCATAATGTAATGCATACATTTTTTTCTTGGATTCAAACTTTATCGAATATGACCAAGTTGTAGAGAAAAATATCTATGTGTATAATATTGAATCAATGTCATTAGGTACATCGTGTGGCATATTTTATATCATCTGGGCTCTTATATTTATTTGGTATGTCGCTATTAATATTTTTGTATTTGATAAGTTCGAAAACTTTACAATGTTTGACTTGTATAAATATACACTGTAGGACCTTGAGAAGAGGTGTCTAGAGGGGGGTGATTAGACACTAAGAGCCAAAGTTGCAATTTTTAACCTTTTTAAAGTTTGAGTGGAGTTTAGGCACAAGTTGAACATTCACAACACATATCAATCAAGCATGCAAAGAGTATATGAGCAGCGGAAAGTAAAGCATGCAACTTGCAAGAATGTAAAGGGAAGGGTTTTGGAGGATTCAAACGCAATTGGAGACACGGATGTTTTTGGCGTGGTTCCGATAGGTGGTGCTATCGTACATCCATGTTCATGGAGACTTCAATCCACGAAGGGTAACGGTTGCGCGAGTCCACGGAGGGCTCCTCCCACGAAGGGTCCACGAAGAAGCAACCTTGTCTATCCCACCATGGCCGTCGCCCACGAAGGACTTGCCTCACTAGCGGTAGATCTTCACGAAGTAGGCGATCTCCTTGCCCTTACAAACTCCTTGGTTCAACTCCACAATCTTGTCGGAGGCTCCCAAGTGACACCTAGCCAATCTAGGAGACACCACTCTCCAAGAATTAACAAATGGTGTGTTCATGATGAACTCCTTGCTCTTGTGCTTCAAATGATAGTCTCCCCAACACTCAACTCTCTCTCATAGGATTTGGATCTGGTGGAAAGAGGGTTTGAGTGGAAAGCAACTTGGGGAAGGCTAGAGATCAAGATTCATATGGTAGGAATGGAATATCTTGGCCTCAACACATGAGTAGGTAGTTCTCTCTCAGAAATAGGATGCTGGAAGTGTAGGTTCAGTCTGATGGCTCTCTCCACGAATGAAAAGGAGGTGGAGGGGTATATATAGCCTCCACACAAAATCTAACCGTTACACACAATCTACCAAACTCGGTGGGACCGAATCATTAAACTCGGTCAGACTGATTTAGCAAATAATGTGACCGTTAGGGTTTTCGGTGGGACCGAAATGCAACTCGGTAAGACCGATATGGTTAGGATTAGGGCATAACGTAATCTCGGTAAGACCGATTACACAAACTCGGTGGGACCGATTTTGGTAATAAGCTTTCCAGAGAGTTGGTCAGGCAAACTCGGTTGGACCGATTATCAAACTCGGTGGGACCGATTTTGATAATAAGTCAACCAGAAGTTTGCATTGTAATCTCGGTAGTACCGATTGCTCAAACTCGGTGAGACCGATTTTGATAATGGACATACACAGAGAGATTACAATCCCATCTCGGTGAGACCGAGATCCCTATCGGTGAGACCGATTTGCCTAGGGTTTGTGGCAGTGGCTAAGACATCCAAACTCGGTGGCGCCGGATAGGAAGAATCAGTGGGGCCGAGTTTGACTTTAGGTTTAGGACATATGTGTGGAAGTGGGAAAGTAGTTGAGGGTATTTGGAGCATATCACTAAGCACTTGAAGCAAGAGGCTCATTAAGCAACACCTCATCCCTCCTTGATAGTATTGGCTTTTCCTATAGACTCAATGTGATCTTGGATCACTAAAATGTAAAATGAAGAGTCTTGAGCTTGAAGCTTGAGCCAATCCTTTGTCCTTAGCATCTTGAAGGAGTTCCCACATCCTTTAGTCCATGCCACTCCATTGTTGAACTTATCTGAAACATACTAGATAAAAGTGTTAGTCCAACAAGAGATATGTTGACATTAATTACCAAAACCACCTAGGGAGCACTTGTGCTTTCAATCTCCCCCTTTTTGGTAATTGATGACAACATACATCAAAGCTTTAGATAAAGATATAAAGAACAACAAGTAAAGCTTTGGAAAGACATGTAACAAGCATAGGCTCCCCCTACATGTATGCAATCATGTGAATATGAAATATAGAAGCATGTGATAGCATAACCATGATAGAGCAGGCAATGTGTTACATGTATCTTGGCCATATGCATCAGAGCAAAAAGTATTAAAGGAAATACCTTCATGCCCAAGATTCCTTCTTGCAAACAGTATGTACATCAGCAAGAATTCCTCATACACATGATTGTGATGCATATACTTACCTTGTAGTCTTGAGTTGGCTTAGAATGGAATGAACCTGCGTAAACAAGGTTAGATAACACAGATGCATCTACTAGCCAGAGCAAACAGAAGAAACCACAAGAATACCAACACTGGGATGACATGTAGAGAGTGAGTACTAAGTACCACATTTGATTAGACATGTCCCCAAGAGTAAAGATATGCAATTAATTTAGATGATTTCTTTCCCTTAGATGTCTTGCTCCCCCTGAATCTAGCATAGGATACTGGGAGAAGATAGGGAACAGAAAATCAGAGCTGAAAGATATAAATGAACAGAGCTAATCCAAACTAATGCAAATAAGCACATATGAACATGTCTTTCCCCTCAAGAAGACATGTGGCATTTCTCCTCTTGAACACCAAGCATCTGGGATCCTTGAGAAATACATTCTACTAGTATTCTCCCCCTGGAGATCTCTCTCTCTCCCTGAAGGATCTCTCTCTCCCTCTGAGATGTGATCTCTCTCTCTAAATGATAAGCTTTGATGTGATCTCTCTCTCCCCCTTTGACATCAATTTCCAAGAAGGGCTTGATAAAGATGTAATCTCTCTCTCCCTCTAGAATTTGTCGTGAATGGGTTTGATCCTTGAGTCACACCATAAAGCAATGATAAAAATGTGATGCTTGTAGAGGACAAGATTCATTGAGTGGAGCTGGATCAGAAGAGATATAGGATATGTGGCAAACTGTTTTTCCGGATGTGAAATCGGTGGCACCGAGTGGTATGCTTCAGTTGTGCCAAAAGGATTCGGTTGGACCGAAAACAACAAATCCGTGAAACCGAGTTCATCTCAAAAAACACTTGTCACCTCAGCTCACTAGACTAGTAAGATCTCACAAAGATTTGCAAGGAATTAACTGATAGATGTGCAAGGAATTTGATGCAGAAAATGCAGAGCAAACAGAAAGAAATCTAGATGAAGTTTTTTTTTGAAAAGGAGAAACAAATATGCATGAGACAAATGCAAAACACAGAAAAGAATCACAAGAGAACTTCATCTAGAGATGGTCGGCGACAAAGTCACCTATGTTAGAGTATATTGACTTAGGAGTCAAGTGAGATCACTTGATCATAGGTCATACTCATCGTTTAAGCTCAAAATGGGGTTGCCATTTTTTTAAGCATCTTCATGTATTCACATCTTGTCGAGTTGCTTTAACTCATGACTCGGAGTAAAGCTTCTCTAAGATGGAATAACATACCTTGGATGGTGGTGTTGTCCATGTAGTTGAACTTGTGTGGGTTGCTCAAGGTTGATGTAGCTCATCAAGAGTTTGGAGCACCACTTGGAATTTGAGTCCATCTACCTACATGGGTTAGTTCTTGCAAGGAAGAGCACTTGTGTATCCAAAATTGACAATCATGAAGCTCAACATAGAATTTGTCAAAGGATATGTTTGAATGGTTTTGTGCTTCCTTGTCTTCAACCACCTTGTGTAGAGACTTGGTGATGTAGAGATTGCTCAAGATATGAGTAGGTTTCAACCTCATGGAATTTGATTCAACCAAGTACCTACATGGGTTAGATAACATGCAAGATACAAATATATCCAAGACATAAGATTTTCATCATAAGAGAATATCAAGGATTAGTCATAAGCTCATGTCTTGCATGTATCCAATGGAGTTTCTACTCCAAGTTTGAAGCATCAATGATGTTCAATTCTCCTCTTAACCTGCAAAACACTTTCTCATCAAGAGGTTTAGTGAATATATCCGCTAATTGCTTTTCGGTGCGAACATGCTTAAGATCAATGTCACCCTTAGCAACATGATCTCGAATGAAATGATGACGAACTTCAATATGCTTAGTTCGAGAATGTTGCACAGGATTATGACCAATTTTGATAGCACTTTCATTGTCACAAAGCAATGGAACATGTTTCACATATATCCCATAATCTTTAAGAGTTTGGGTCATCCAAAGTAATTGAGCACAACATGAACCAGCGGCAATATATTCAGCTTCGGCGGTGGATAAGGATACCGAGTTTTGTTTCTTGGAGGACCAAGACACAAGAGATCTACCAAGAAATTGACAAGTACCCGAAGTGGACTTTCTATCAACCTTGTCTCCGGCATAGTCCGAGTCGGAGTAGCCAACAAGATCGAAAGAGGCCCTCTTAGGATACCAAATGCCAAAATTTGGTGTATGGATTAAGTATCTCACTATCCTTTTCACGGCCTTAAGATGACATTCTTTAGGAGCAGCTTGATATCGTGCACACATGCACACACTTAGCATAATATCGGGACGTGAAGCACATAGATATAACAATGAACCAATCATAGAGCGATAAACCTTTTGATCAACCGGTTCACCATCTTTGGTCAAGTCAAGATGTCCACTAGTAGGCATGGGTGTAGTCATACCTTTGCATTCTTGCATATTGAACTTATTGAATAAGTCCTTGGTGTACTTCGTTTGAGAGACAAAAGTACCTTCCTTAGTTTGCTTGATTTGCAAACCAAGAAAGAATTTGAGTTCACTCATCATAGACATCTCAAACTTCTCCGACATTAGCTTCCCAAACTTTTCACTAAAATGAGGGTTAGTTGAACCAAATATAATATCATCAACATAAATTTGGCACACAAAGAGTTCTCCATTAACCCTTTTAGTAAAAAGAGTAGAATCAATTTTCCCAATTTCAAAGCCTTTTTCAATAAGGAACTTGGTCAAGCATTTATACCATGCTCTAGGAGCTTGTTTAAGACCATAAAGAGCTTTGTGAAGTTTGTAAACATGATTGGGTTTCTTAGGATTGACAAAGGCCGGGAGGTTGTTTAACATAAACTTCCTCCTCAATTTCACCATTTAGAAAAGCACTTTTAATGTCCATTTGGTACAAGGTGATATCATGGTGATTAGCATAGGCAAGTAAGATGCGAATGGACTCAAGTCTAGCAACGGGGGCGTAAGTCTCACCATAGTCCATACCTTCGACTTGTGTGTAGCCTTGGGCGACGAGACGTGCTTTGTTGCGAACTACTTGTCCATCTTCATCTTGCTTGTTGCGAAACACCCATTTGGTACCGATGATGTTGTGGTTGTTGTCGGGCTTCTCAACCAATGTCCAAACTTGGTTCCTCTCAAAGTTGTGTAGCTCTTCATGCATACCATTTATCCAATCCGGATCTTCCAATTCTTCTTCAACCTTCATAGGTTCAATGCTAGAGATGAAAGAATAGTTTTCACAAAAGTTAGCTAAACGAGTTTTAGAGCGAGTGATTCTCCCGGTTTGAATGTCATTGTAGATTTGCTCGACGGGATGATCTTTAGCAATTCTTGCTCGAACTCGTGATATCTTTTGCTTGGGTCTTTGTTGAACATCTTCTTCATCTTGTTCTTCTTCTTGGCCTTCTTCATTGTTGGCGTTGTCGTTCTCTTGTCGTGGTGAAGAAGGAGGTTGTTGACGTTCATCTTGATGCACTTCCTCGTTTTCTTCATCTTAGTGTGTCCCACTTGTGGATGCTTCCGTATCAACTCTTGGTTCACCTTGTCGTGAAGTAGAAGCATCCACTTGGACGGATGAGGTACTCTCCTTCACCTCCGTTGGACAAACCTTGCCAATAGACAAGTCTTCGATTGCTTCCTGTAACGCCCGGATAATCATGCTACAGTAATCCCACGCTAATCATGCCATGACATCTCGGTTACTGTTGCTATCCTCACAATAATTCGGAGCCGTTCGAAATTCAAATTCAAATTAATGATAACAATAAAAGTTTTCAAAAATTAAAACTAAAATGTTCGGTGGTTGTCAAATATTACAAAGTTAATTATGGTGCAACAAACCCATTTTTTATAAAATACCTAAAGGTTCTAAATTAAATAAAACAGAATAGGAAAAGAAATAAAAGAAAAAAAATACAAAAGCAAAAGACAAAACAAAACTAAAAGGAAAAAAAGGCCCCCTGGCCAACTGGGCCAGATGGCCCAGCTCACCGGCCAGGCCGGCCCACCTGGCCCAGCCGGCCTCCCCTTAACCCCCACCCCAACCGGAACCCTAGCCGGTCCGCCACTCCACTCTCCCCACTCGCCCCCCCCACTCGCTCTTCCTCCCTCCTCCCCGATCCAGATGGGATCGGGGGAACGAACCCCATCGCCCCCCTGCGCCCCACGCCGCCCGTAGCCGCCCCGCCGCCGTACCGTCCTCGTCCTCCTCCCCGCCGGTGCCGCCCCCCTCTCCGTCCTCCTCCCCGACGCGCTCCATCGACCCCGACGCCGCCACGAACCGCCGTCGCCGAGCGCCATTCGCCGGAGCTCCTCCGTCGTCGGAACGTCGTCCCCGTCCTCCTCCTCGCCGGTCCTCCCCAACCTCCCCCGAGCCCGCTGCCCGTTGCCCTACTTCCCCCCGTGAGCTCCCCCTTCACCCCCTCTCCCCCTAGGTCGCCTCGGTCGTCGCCCGCGCCCTGCCGCACCGGGCCGTCCCGCCCCCGACCTCTCCCCTCTCCCCCTCGCTCACTCACCGCGCCGTCCGGGCTCCGGCACGCCCGCGCCTCGCCGGCGCCCGCACGCGCCCACGCGGCCACAGCTGCGGCCCCGCACGGCCACGCACGGCCGCGCCTCCCCCCTCACGCACGGGCCTCGTCCCGCCTCCCGAGCCCATGCGCCATCCCCTGCACGTCGTCGCCGGCCCTCCACCGAATCGCCTCCACCCCGGCCTCTTCTCCCTCCGGCAACGCCGGCCCCCTGAAGCCCATCCCCTCGCCTCCGACCCCCTGTGCCCCTGCATCCTCGGCGCATGGCCGATGGCGCCAGCCCCCAGCGCTCCTCCGCGCGGCCGCCTCTCCACAGGCCACGACCGGCGCGCCCCGCTCCGGCCATGGCCTCGCCGTGGCCACCGTCCATTGCTCCGGCCGCATGGCCGGCGCCGTCGCCACCGGCGCCCCGCATCGCCTTGTTGGGCTGCGCCTGCAGTGCCCACGCCCGTTCGGGCGAGCGCCCGCACCCGCGCCCGTTTAGCCTCTGGGTCACTGCCGAATGGGGCCCAGCCCTAGAACAAAAAAAAGAATAAAAAAATAATAAATAATAAATAAAAATAAAAATGATTTAATAAATCAATTATTAATCAATTAATTAAGTAATTAATTAAGTTAACTAATCATGACTAAATTAACCTAATCACTAATTAAATTAACTAATCTGTAATTAACCTAAACAGAGAATGACAGGTGGGTCCCACTGGACCCACACGTCGGGTTGACCAAGTCAACTCTATTGACTGCTGATGTCAGCATGACATCATGCTGATGTCATTAATCTGTTTTCCGAATTAATTAAATAATTAACTAAATTCTAGAAATTAATAAAATCTTTAGAAAATCATATCTTTTAATCCGTAACTCGGATTAAAATATTTTCAACATGAAAGTTGCTCAGAACGTCGGGACGAATCCGGATACGCAGTCCGTTCGTCCACCACACCCCCCTAACCTATCGAACTCGCAACTTTCCCCCTCCGGCTCCTCTGCCCGAAAACGCGAAACACCGGGAATACTTTTCCGGATGCTTTCCCCCTTCGCCGGTATCACCTACTACCGCGTTCGGGCACACCTAGCACCACGTATTGCCTCGTTTTGTTTGTGATACTTTGTTGGCTCTATATTTACTGTTTCTCCCCCCCTCTTCTTCCCCGGTAGACCCCGAGACCGGCGCTGATGCCACCGAGTACGACTACATCGACGACGACCCCTCTCTCTTGCCAGAGCAACCAGGCAAGCCCCCCCCCCTTGATCACCAGATATCGCCTATTCTACTCTATACTGCTTGCATTAGAGTAGTGTAGCATGTTACTGCTTTCTGTTATACCTATCCTGATGCATAGCCTGTCCTTGATACTACTGTTGTTACCTTTACCTGCAATCCTATATGCTTAGTATAGGATGCTAGTATATTCATCTGTGGCCCTACATTCTTGTCCATCAGCCGTGCTATACTATCGGGCCGTGATCACTCGGGAGGTGATCACGGGTATATACTATATACTTTATACATGATACATGAGGAGACTATAGTCGGGTCGGCTGGTGGAGCACCCGCGAGTGGATCTTTGTGGCGGAGCGTCAGGGCAGGTTGAGACCGCCTAGGAGAGAGGTGGGCCTGACCCTGTTCGGCGTTTGCGGATACTTAACACGCTTAACGAGATCTTGGTATTTGATCTGAGTTGGCTACGAGCTTATACGCACTAACCATCTACGCGGGAGTAGTTATGGGTATCCCGGCGTCGTGGTATCAGCCGAAGCACTTCGTGATGTCAGCGACTGAGTGGCGCGCGCCGGATTGGACTGGAACGCCACTAGGCTAGGTCTGCTTCAGGCCGCGTACGCAACGTGCAGGTGTGCTCAGGGCGATGGGCCCAGACCCCTGCGCGCTTAGGTTTAGACCGGCGTGCTGGCCTCTCCGTTGAGCCTAGGTGGGGCTGCGACGTGTTGATCTTCCGCGGCCGGGCATGACCCAGGAAAGTGTGTCCGGCTAAATGGGATCAAGCGTGCTGGGTAAGTTGGTGCACCCCTGTAGGGAAGTTAATCTATTCGAATAGCCGTGATCTTCGGTAACATGACGACTTGGAGTTGTACCTTGACCTTATGACAACTAGAACCGGATACTTAATAAAACACACCCTTCCAAGTTCCACAGACAACCCGGTGATCGCTTTTCCACAGGGCGACGAGGGGAGGATCGCCGGGTAGGGTTATGCTGTGCGATGCGACTGGAGATGCTACTTGGAGATGCTACTTGGAGGACTTCAATCTACTCTCTTCTACATGCTGCAAGACGGAGGCTTCCAGAAGCGTAGTCTTCGACAGGATTAGCTATCCCCCTTTTATTTTGGCATTCTGCAGTTCAGTCCACTGATATGGCCTCTTTACACATATACCCATGCATATGTAGTGTAGTTCCTTGCTTGCGAGTACTTTGGATGAGTACTCACGGTTGCTTTCTACCCCTTTTCCCCCTTTCCTTTCTTTCTGGTTGTCGCAACCAGATGCTGGAGTCCAGGAGCCAGACGCCACCGACGACGATGATTCCTACTACACTGGAGGTGCCTACTACTACGTGCAGGCCGCTGACGATGACCAGGAGTAGTTAGGAGGATCCCAGGCAGGAGGCCTATGCCTCTTTCGATCTGTAACCCAGTTTGTGCTAGCCTTCTTAAGGCAAACTTGTTTAACTTATGTCTGTACTCAGATATTGTTGCTTCCGCTGACTCGTCTATGATCGAGCACTTGTATTCGAGCCCTCGAGGCCCCTGGCTTGTATTATGATGCTTGTATGACTTATTTTATTTGTAGAGTTGTGTTGTGACATCTTCCCGTGAGTCCCTGATCTTGATCGTACACATTTGCGTGCATGATTAGTGTACGATTGAATCGGGGGCGTCACAAGTTGGTATCAGAGCCAACTGCCTGTAGGAATCCCCCTTCCACACTCCTTGGCCGAAGTCGAGTCTAGACATTGCAAAAACTTTTACTAACATGGCTGTCTGCCTTACGGGACCACGTCGCCATTGGGTGGTACTAGGATCTTTTACTCCTCGACCTTTACTCTGGGACGCCGATCTCTCGTCTATTCGGGTTTAATGAATTTACTAAAATCTAACTTTAGGATCTCGTTACTACTTCCTCCCGGAGAACCCCTCACTACAGGTGATTGCTCCGTGAACCAGAAGGATTTGAAGATACTCTCCGATATTCTCTCGAGACCTTATGCCTGTCGCTTTTGCAATTCCCTACCACCGAAACATCCCTATGGATAAATACTTACACCTGTCGTTCTTACTTTTATTCCCAGTTGATCTTGTTATTACAAGATACCCCGAAATTCTCTCTAATGTTCCGAGAATCCTTTTGTGCCTACTGCCTTGGAGTTCCTTGTCGCCTGAATACCCCTACGGATAATTTCTCGCACTTACCGAGTATCCACTCATCCCCAGTTGATGCATGTATGTCACAAATCCTCGAAATACCATTCGATCTTCCGAAAATCCTGAGCATCCTGTTGCTCTTGAAATTCTTGATTACTTGCATTATGGTTAATCCCATAAGTCTAGAAATCTTGTTGACATCCATTGTCATTATCATTTGAGTCCGTTGATTCGATTTGTTGCGAATGCTCGCAATCCTCAAACAGATCCTGGAATTCCTCCTTCCTGCTCAGACGTCATTTTTGAACATGAGCTGGTTCTTGACCAATCAATAGCCGTCGATTGTGCCCCTAAGTCTATTCAACTTATCCATCCTTGGTCAGAGCGTCTGCTTCTGATACTTTGTTTTGGAAATCATAATTCCTTTGTTATCTAAGCATCAAATTATTCAGTTGTCCTATAATATGATGCCCGTGCATTCTTTCTTCCTCTGATTGAGTACCGATACTCACATCAGCTCCGTTGTGGATCGCCCGATCCATTGTTGGATTTTACCTGACAACGCCCTTCATATTCAATAACCTTGTGAGCCTTTCCTCTGATACATAATGCCTTTGGTAAATTGTATCCTCTGCTTTCTCAACCATGCTCTGCCTTCGAGCTTGAGTTAATTACTTCTAAAGATTCTAGTATATGATTCTGAGATGCCCCGATGGGTTGAACCTATGCCTTCCTTAATATGTGTGAACTCGGAAGTTTTCACGAGTCGTACTCATCTGGTATTTCACCAGGTAAAACTTTCAACACTAATGCTTTTATCAAAGCGAGAAGTGAATGGAAGGTTATACATTGAAGAAGTGGGAGTCGACCTTGAACCTTGCGTTCATGCCCATGGACACGATGTATAACTTATCATGGAAGCTGCTCGTAAAAATAGTTACCCCCTTGCTATAAGTTCATCTTGTATCCATGGTTCGATCATTTATGATCGTGGTTTCCGACCATGTTCTCCTTTAAATACCATTTCTCGTGCAAGTTTAAGCACTTGTCTTCTGCAGAGTATTACCCCAGTCCAACCTCTACTTTGATTTGTCGTCGAGTATTACCCCCTGGTATCTTGAGATTATCTTGGAACTGCATAACTTTTATGAGTTGATCAAGTACTACCTTCCCACTGATTCCAATTTTTCACGGGCTCTGAGTTATTAAACACTCAAAGACACCGATAACTGAACCGAGTCCGCACTACGGTTCAACAACTCTTCAGTAAGCTTCTATAACTACGAGTTTGTACCCGATCACGCCATTCCTAGCCTGTTTGGCTATATCATTGTCGTGACGATTCTAACTGTGCTACCTGGTCCTTATTCTCGGAGCACCAATTTGCGACGATAGCTAAGCTTACGTCGATTTTCCTCGTCATACCCTTTCACCTTAAACAACAAGCTTGAGTTCGAGTTTGTGTCGTAACTGTGGTTCCAATAACCTCTTGCTTCATCATTCCTCTGACTTGATGTCGTCGCTGGTTGATTACATTTGCATGAAATCTCTCGACAAATGTGTCGTGATCATCATCAACCTTATGAGCTCTTCCAGGAATTCAATTGAATTCATGATGGGTAATACCATCCTTGCCCCTCGATGATTCCTGTTCTCATCGACCACTTTATTACCTTCCGTTCAACACAACTTGTTCGTGTTTTGTGTAAACCTTGAGATCCCTGCTACCCAGCAGTTGATCTTCCTTACCTCGGAAGTATTACCATCACTTTTTGTCAAGAAGGTGGTGAGAATTTCACCACCTCTTAATAATTCTTGATATCATAATACTTCTTGCCATCTTCGTTCATTCCTTGGTCCCCGTATTGTTTTCAACCGGAATACCGACAATTGAGCTATGACGTGTGAATTCAAAACTTCTAGCAACCCTATTGCTTTGAAGTGAATGGGCGATAGTTCATTCTAAGTCTTTCGATAATTGAATCACCATTCTAATATTGGCCGTGCAACCCTATCCATATTTCGGGTGCACCGTTCAACCAATGTTTAATTATGTATGTTTTCCTCGAGCATATCCCATTATATCATTTGATCTAACAAATGTCATCTTCTTGTTCACATTATCGTGGAAATCCATCCGTTTGGAATTCTCGATGAATTGTCGCTGAGCCCATCAGCCACCTTTTCATCCCGTCCTTGGTTTAATGATGAACTATTGCTTCAGTAACCCGCTCCCATAGTTCATTTCTCGAGAATCTTGCAATGTCATTTCGCCGATTTGTGTTGCACCTTTTCCTCTCGGACCCCCTGAGTCTGAGGTATCATGACACCAATTGGATATGAATCTCGGTCAGATATGATGGTTGGGACAACTTTCCAAGAGTTATGATGTTGATCCTTTGGTGACATTCCGGTAACCACCGATGGACGGGAACCTATGTTGTTACGCCTCGTTTCAACGAGCGGGAAAATGGTTCTCTTAGTCCCTCGCCCTTGGTACCTATGTTGTTGCCGACATGACCCTCAGACTCTCCTCTGACATGCCTTGCTTACATGATCGTGCAAGATGCCACCGACCTTCCTACTTTTAACCACATGGTGGGCCCATAACCCACAGTTTCACAGGATCGAAACCTGACTCTCCTATACACCCCTGTTGCCCAAGTTATTCCTCGTGCTTGACTTGGTATGTAATTCATGAGCCATCTTCCGAGGGATCGTCAAATCTGTTACCGGACACAATACTTATTCCCGATCGCTTTGAGCCCCTTTCACGCCCTGTTTCAGGCATCGAACGGTTGCCTGCTCGCTCGAAACTTCCCATGAAACCTCATTACCTTGCTCTCGATATTTTCTTAAGTTTCAATTCGAGAGTTACATTCTGCCACCTTCCCCGATGTTATCGACCAGATAGTCAACCTTGTAGCGGTTCGTTCTCCCGGAATACCCTCCTTATTCTTTCGTAAGTACGACGGAGATCCCGAAGAAAGGATGACGACTTCATCATGATGACCTAAAGCATAAAAATGAAGACATCAACGTAATGGATTGATCTCTTCGAGAAGAGCAAGCTAGGATGAGAAGACCTGCTAGATTCGTTACCAAACCTTCCCCCCTTTCACTACCTCTTAAATCTCGGGACGAGATTTCTTGTAGTGGAGGAGATTTGTAACGCCCGGATAATCATGCTACAGTAATCCCACGCTAATCATGACATGACACCTCGGTTACTGTTGCTATCCTCACAATAATTCGGAACCGTTCGAAATTCAAATTCAAATTAATGATAACAATAAAAGTTTTCAAAAATTAAAACTAAAATGTTCGGTGGTTGTCAAATATTACAAAGTTAATTATGGTGCAACAAACCCATTTTTTATAAAATACCTAAAGGCTCTAAATTAAATAAAACAGAATAGGAAAAGAAATAAAAGAAAAAAAATACAAAAGCAAAAGACAAAACAAAACTAAAAGGAAAAAAAGGCCCCCTGGCCAACTGGGCCAGACGGCCCAGCTCACCGGCCAGGCCGGCCCACCTGGCCCAGCCGGCCTCCCCTTAACCCCCACCCCGACCGGAACCCTAGCCGGTCCGCCACTCCACTCTCCCCACTCGCCCCCCCACTCGCTCTTCCCCCCTCCTCCCCGATCCAGATCGGATCGGGGGAACGAACCCCATCGCCCCCCCTGCGCCCCACGCCGCCCGTAGCCGCCCCGTCGCCGGACCGTCCTCGTCCTCCTCCCCGCTGGCGCCGCCCCACTCTCCGTCCTCCTCCCCGACGCGCTCCATCGACCCCGACGCCGCCACGAACCGCCATCGCCGAGCGCCATTCGCCGGAGCTCCTCCGTCGTCGGAACGCCGTCCCCGTCCTCCTCCTCGCCGGTCCTCCCCAACCTCCCCCGAGCCCGCTGCCCGTTGCCCTACTTCCCCCCGTGAGCTCCCCCTTCGGCCCCTCTCCCCCTAGGTCGCCTCGGTCGTCGCTCGCGCCCTGCCGCGCCGGGCCGTCCCACCCCCGACCTCTCCCCTCTCCCCCTCGCTCACTCACCGCGCCGTCCGGGCTCCGGCACGCCCACGCCTCGCCGGCGCCCGCACGCGCCCACGCGGCCACAGCCGCGGCCTCGCACGGCCACGCACGGCCGCGCCTCCCCCCTCACGCACGGGCCTCGTCCCGCCTCCCGAGCCCGTGGGCCGTCCCCTGCACGTCGTCGCCGGCCCTCCACCGAATCGCCTCCACCCCGGCCTCTTCTCCCTCCAGCGACGCCGGCCCCCTGAACCCCATCCCCTCGCCTCCAACCCCCTGCGCCCCCGCATCCTCGGCGCACGGCCGATGGCGCCGGCCCCCAGCGCTCCTCCGCGCGGCCGCCTCTCCACAGGCCACGGCCGGCGCGCCCCGCTCCGGCCATGGCCTCGCCGTGGCCACCGTCCACTGCTCCGGCCGCCTGGCCGGCGCCGTCGCCACCGGCGCCCCGCATCACCTTGTTGGGCTGCGCCCGCAGCGCCCACGCCCGTTCGTGCGAGCGCCCGCACCCGCGCCCGTTTAGCCTCTGGGTCACTGCCGAATGGGGCCCAACCCCATAACAAAAAAAAGAACTAAAAAAATAAAAAATAATAAATAAAAATAAAAATGATTTAATAAATCAATTATTAATTAATTAATTAAGTAATTAATTAAGTTAACTAATCCTGATTAAATTAACCTAATCACTAATTAAATTAACTAATCTGTAATTAACCTAAACAGAGAATGACAGGTGGGTCCCACTGGACCCACACGTCGGGTTGACCAAGTCAACTCTATTGACTGCTGATGTCAGCATGACATCATGCTGATGTCATTAATCTGTTTGCCGAATTAATTAAATAATTAACTAAATTCTAGAAATTTATAAAATCTTTAGAAAATCATATCTTTTAATCCGTAACTCGGATTAAAATATTTTCAACATGAAAGTTGCTCAGAACGTCGGGACGAATCCGAATACGCAGTCCGTTCGTCCACCACACCCCCCTAACCTATCGAACTCGCAACTTTCCCCCTCTAGCTCCTCTGCCCGAAAACGCGAAACACCGGGAATACTTTTCCGGATGCTTTCCCCCTTCGCCGGTATCACCTACTACCGCGTTCGGGCACACCTAGCACCACGTATTGCCTCGTTTTGTTTGTGATACTTTGTTGGCTCTATATTTACTATTTCTTCCCCCCCCCCTCTTCTTCCCCGGTAGACCCCGAGACCGGTGCTGATGCCACCGAGTACGACTACATCGACGACGACCCCTCTCTCTTGCCAGAGCAACCAGGCAAGCCCCCCCTTGATCACCAAATATCGCCTATTCTACTCTATACTGCTTGCATTAGAGTAGTGTAGCATGTTACTGCTTTCTGTTATACCTATCCTGATGCATAGCCTGTCCTTGATACTACTGTTGTTACCTTTACCTGCAATCCTATATGCTTAGTATAGGATGCTAGTATATTCATCTGTGGCCCTACATTCTTGTCCGTCAGCCGTGCTATACTATCGGGCCGTGATCACTCGGGAGGTGATCACGGGTATATACTATATACTTTATACATGATACATGAGGAGACTATAGTCGGGTCGGCTGGTGGAGCACCCGCGAGTGGATCTTTGTGGCGGAGCGTCAGCGCAGGTTGAGACCGCCTAGGAGAGAGGTGGGCCTGACCCTGTTCGGCGTTCGCGGATACTTAACACGCTTAACGAGATCTTAGTATTTGATCTGAGTTGGCTACGAGCTTATACGCACTAACCATCTACGCGGGAGTAGTTATGGGTATCCCTGCGTCGTGGTATCAGCCGAAGCACTTCGTGACGTCATCGACTGAGTGGCGCGCGCCGGATTGGACTGGAACGCCACTAGGCTAGGTCTGCTTCCGGCCGCGTACGCAACGTGCAGGTGTGCTCAGGGCGATGGGCCCAGACCCCTGCGCGCTTAGGTTTAGACCGGCGTGCTGGCCTCTCCGTTGAGCCTAGGTGGGGCTGCGACATGTTGATCTTCCGCGGCCGGGCGTGACCCAGGAAAGTGTGTCCGGCCAAATGGGATCAAGCGTGCTAGGTAAGTTGGTGCACCCCTGCAGGGAAGTTAATCTATTCGAATAGCCGTGATCTTCGGTAACAGGACGACTTGGAGTTGTACCTTGACCTTATGACAACTAGAACCGGATACTTAATAAAACACACCCTTCCAAGTTCCACAGACAACCCGGTGATCGGTTTTCCACAGGGCGACGAGGGGAGGATCGCCGGGTAGGTTTATGCTATGCGATGCGACTGGAGATGCTACTTGGAGATGCTACTTGGAGGACTTCAATCTACTCTCTTCTACATGCTGCAAGACGGAGGCTTCCAGAAGCGTAGTCTTCGACATGATTAGCTATCCCCCTTTTATTCTGGCATTCTACAGTTCAGTCCACTGATATGGCCTCCTTACACATATACCCATGCATATGTAGTGTAGTTCCTTGCTTGCGAGTACTTTGGATGAGTACTCACGGTTGCTTTCTACCTCCTTTTCCCCCTTTCCTTTCTTTCTGGTTGTCGCAACCAGATGCTGGAGTCCAGGAGCCAGACGCCACCGACGACGATGATTCCTACTACACTGGAGGTGCCTACTACTACGTGCAGGCCGCTGACGACGACCAGGAGTAGTTAGGAGGATCCCAGGCAGGAGGCCTATGCCTCTTTCGATCTGTAACCCAGTTTGTGCTAGCCTTCTTAAGGCAAACTTCTTTAACTTATGTCTGTACTCAGATATTGTTGCTTCCGCTGACTCTTCTATGATCGAGCACTTGTATTCGAGCCCTCGAGGCCCCTGGCTTGTATTATGATGCTTGTATGACTTATTTTATTTGTAGAGTTGTTGTGATATCTTCCCGTGAGTCCCTGATCTTGATCGTACACATTTGCGTGCATGATTAGTGTACGATTGAATCGGGGGCGTCACACTTCTGAAGGATCTTTGTCTCCTACATCAATTGGTAATTGCTCTACTTGCGAGCCGTTAGATTCATCAAACTTCACATCTACCGTCTCTTCAACCTTTCGGGTGAAATTGTTGTAGACATGGTAAGTGTGAGAGTTTGAGCCATAACCTAGTAGGAAACCTTCATGAGACTTAGGAGCAAATTTAGAACGACGATGCTTATCAAGAATGTAGCACTTTGAGCCGAATACTCGAAAGTATCCAACTTGGGGTTTGTTACCGGTGAGGAGCTCGTATGCCGTCTTGCCGAGTAGCTTGTGAAGATACAAGCGATTTTTTGCATGACAAGCTGTCTCAACCGCTTCTGCCCAAAAGTGCTTCGGCGTCTTGTACTCATCAAGCATCGTTCTCGCCATTTCGATGAGTGTCCGGTTCTTCCTCTCAACATTTTGTTGAGGTGTGTACGTAGCCGAGAACTCGTGTGAAATCCCTTCTTCGTCAAGAAAGGTGTCCACATTTGCGTTCTTGAACTCCGTTCCGTTGTCGCTGCGAACCTTTTTGATCTTCACTTCAAATTGGTTTCGGGCCTTCCTAGCAAAGTTTTTGAAGATCTTTTGGACCTGCGATTTATCATCGAGAAAGAACACCCACATAAATCTGGAAAAATCATCAACTATAACTAGACCAAAAGAATTTCCACCGAGACTCTTGTAAGAGTTGGGACCAAAAAGATCCATGTGAAGTAGCTCGAGTGGCCTCTTTATGGTCATGATGTTCTTCACAGGATGCCTTCCTCCAACCTGTTTACCTGCTTGACAAGCACTGCAAAGTCTATCCTTATCAAATATGACATCATTAACTCCAAGGATATGATTTCCCTTAATAAGCTTGTCAAGGTTTCGCATACCAACATGACCTAATCGTCTATGCCATAACCAGCCTTTTGAGGATTTAGCAATGAAGCAAGTTTTAGGTTGAGCCTTTTTAGTGAAATCAACAATGTATAGATCACCTCTACGCACACCGGTAAAGACCATTTTATGATTGTCTCGATGAAACACTTGGCACTCTACTTCAGTAAATAGGACATTGAAACCGAAATCAGCAAGTCGAGATACTGAAAGTAAGTTGTAACCAAGAGATTCAACGAGCATGACATTTTGTATGGAGCTATCATGTGATATGGCCACCTTACCGAGGCCAACCACCTTACCCTTTGAGTTGTCACCGAAAGTGACATACTTTCGAGGACTATCATTATCAGCAAGCTCACGAAACATGTCTTTATCTCTGGTCATGTGATCGGTACATCCACTATCAAGAACCCATTCCTTTCCTCCTGACATATATCCTCGAAGATTTGCCATAAGACCAAAATGTCTCATTGCATCATCAAGATCGAAGTCACTATCATCATCCTCATCATAGTATCCATGTTCAACTTCGTCATGTGGTGGATCAAATCCTAGAGAAGGTGATTCGTTAGAGTGAGTTTGACAATGATCTTGCCTATGAATTTTTATAGCTTCGGAAATAATATCACTAATAATACCAACATTTCCTTTGCACGCATAAGGTTTGTAAGCTCAAATAGACGATCACCAAACATAGGATCACTACTATTCATTTTACTCAAGGCAATAGACTTATGGAGAATTTCATCAAGATTTTTTAATGAATAATCTGGAAATCGTTCCTCAAGAAATTTCCATATAGTATAGGCACACTTAAAAGTAGGCAAACATCCAATCAAGTTTCTAGGCAATCCTCTAATGATAAGTTCGGCAGTTCTAAGATTCCTAACCATGTCAATTGACTCATCATGGGTTGGATGCATAGGATCAACATAAGGTGCACAAGGACTAGCAATGTACTTGTTCAAATGATATTGATTGAAAATAACAAGCATCTCATTTTTCCACTCATGAAAATACTCTCCATCAAGAATAGGCACTCTATGTCTAAGACTCCCCAAAGTAGACTCATCCATCTTCCTCCAATGGTGATAAAACCAAAGCAATGGAGACCAATGCTCTGATACCACTTATAGGACCTTGAGAAGAGGTGTCTAGAGGGGGGTGATTATACACTAAGAGCCAAAGTTGCAATTTTTAACCTTTTTAAAGTTTGAGTGGAGTTTAGGCACAAGTTTAACATTCACAACACATATCAATCAAGCATGCAAAGAGTATATGAGCAGCGGAAAGTAAAGCATGCAACTTGCAAGAATGTAAAGGGAAGGATTTTGGAGGATTCAAACGCAATTGGAGACATGGATGTTTTTGGCGTGGTTCCGATAGGTGGTGCTATCGTACATCCACGTTGATGGAGACTTCAACCCACGAAGGGTAACGGTTGCACAAGTCCACGGAGGGCTCCACCCATGAAGGGTCCACGAAGAAGCAACCTTGTCTATCCCACCATGGCCGTCGCCCATGAAGGACTTGCCTCACTAGCGGTAGATCTTCACGAAGTAGGCGATCTCCTTGCCCTTACAAACTACTTGGTTCAACTCCGCAATCTTGTTGGAGGCTCCCAAGTGACACCTAGCCAATCTAGGAGACACCACTCTCCAAGAAGTAACAAATGGTGCGTTGATGATGAACTCCTTGCTCTTGTGCTTCAAATGATAGTCTCCGAACACTCAACTCTCTCTCATAGAATTTGGATCTGGTGGAAAGAGGGTTCGAGTGGAAAGCAACTTGGGGAAGGCTAGAGATCAAGATTCATATGGTAGGAATGGAATATCTTGGCCTCAACACATGAGTAGGTAGTTCTCTCTCAGAAATAGGATGCTGGAAGTGTAGGTTCAGTCTGATGGCTCTCTCCACGAATGAAGAGGAGGTGGAGGGGTATATGTAGCCTCCACACAAAATCTAACCGTTACACACAATCTACCAAACTCGGTGGGACCGAATCGTTGAACTCGGTCAGACCGATTTAGCAAATAATGTGACCATTAGGGTTTTCGGTGGGACCGAAATGCAACTCGGTAAGACCGATATGGTTAGGATTAGGGCATAACGTAATCTCGGTAAGACCGATTACACAAACTCGGTGGGACCGATTTTGGTAATAAGCTTTCCAGGGAGTTGGTCAGGCAAACTCGGTGGGACCGAATCATCAAACTCGATGGGACCGATTTTGATAATAAGTTAACCAAAGAGTTTGCATTGTAATGTCGGTAGTACCGATTGCTCAAACTCGGTGAGACCGATTTTGATAATGGACATACATAGAGAGATTACAATCCCATCTCGGTGAGACCGAGATCCCTATCGGTGAGACCGATTTGCCTAGGGTTTGTGGCAGTGGCTAAGACATCAAAACTCGGTGGCTCCGGATAGGAAGAATCAGTGGGGACGAGTTTGACTTTAGGTTTAGGACATATGTGTGGAAGTGGGAAAGTAGTTGAGGGTATTTGGAGCATATCACTAAGCACTTTGAAGCAAGAGGCTCATTAAGCAACACCTCATCCCTCCTTGATAGTATTGGCTTTTCCTATAGACTCAATGTGATCTTGGATCACTAAAATGTAAAATGAAGAGTCTTGAGCTTGAAGCTTGAGCCAATCCTTTGTCCTTAGCATCTTGAAGGAGTTCCCACATCCTTTAGTCCATGCCACTCCATTGTTGAACTTATCTGAAACATACTCGATAAAAGTGTTAGTCCAACAAGAGATATGTTGACATTAATTACCAAAACCACCTAGGGAGCACTTGTGCTTTCATACACGCAATAATATGGACTGGAGTGAGTGATACGTCCATTTTGCATCATGCTTTTATATTGATATTTATTGCATTATGAGTTGTTATTACACATTATATCACAATATTTATGCCTATTCTATCTTGTTTTATAAGGTTTACATGAAGAGGGAGAATGCCGACAGCTGGAATTCTGGACTGGAAAAGGAGCAAATATTAGAGACCTATTCTGCACAACTCCCAAAGTCCTTAAACTTCACGGAGAATATTTTTGAAATATATTAAAAATATTGGGCGAAGAGAGCACTAGAGGAGGGCCACCTGCCATCCACAAGGGTGGAGGGTGCGCCCTACGGTCTTGTGGGCCCCCTGGCAGGCACCCGATGCCCATCTTCTACTATATGGTGTGTTTTGACCTGGAAAAAATCAGAAGGAAGCTTTCGGGACGAAGCGTCGCCGTCTCGAGGCAGAACCTGGGTAGAACCAATCTAGGGCTCCGACGGAGTTGTTCTGCCGGGGAAACATCCGTCCGGGAGGGGGAAATCATCGCCATCGTCATCACCATCGATCCTCTCATCGAGAGGGCGTCAATATCCATTAACATCTTCACCAGCACCATCTCCTCTCAAAACCTAGTTCATCTCTTGTATTCGATATTTGTCTCAAAACCTCAGATTCGTACCTGTGGGTTGCTAGTAGTGTTGATTACTCCTTGTAGTTGATGCTAGTTGTTTTATCTGGTGGAATATTATATTTTCAGATCCTTAATGATAATTAATACTCCTCTGATTATGAATATGAATATGCTTTGTGAGTAGTTACGGTTGTTCCCGAGGACATGGGAGAAGTCCTGTTATAAGTAATCATGTTAATTTGGTATTCGTTCGATATTTTGATGAGATGTATGTTGTCTTTCCTCTAGTGGTGTTATGTGAACATCGACTACATGACACTTCATCATGATTTGGGCCTAGGGGAAGGCATTGGGAATTAATAAGTAGATGATGGGTTGCTAGAGTGACAAAAGCTTAAACCCTAGTTTATGCGTTGCTTCGTAATGGGCTGATTTGGATCCATATGTTTCATGCTATGGTTAGATTTATCTTAATTCTTCTTTCGTAGTTGCGAATGCTTGCATGAGGAGCTAATCATAAGTGGGAGGCTTGTCCAAGGAAGGGCAACACCCAAGCACCGGTCCACCCACATATTAAATTATCAAAGTAACGAACACGAATCATATGAGCATGATGAAAACTAACTTGACGACAATTCCCATGTGTCCTCGGGAGCGCTTTGCTTTATATAAGAGTTCGTCCAGGCTTGTCCTTGGCTACAAAAAAGATTGGGACACCTTTCTGCACCTTAGTTACTTTTGTTACTTGTTACCTGTTACGAATTATCTTATCACACAACTATCTGTTACCAATAATTTTAGTGCTTGTAGAGAATACCTTGCTGGAAACTGCTTGTCATTTCCTTCTGCTCCTCATTGGTTTCGACACTCTTACTTAATGAAAGGACTATGATAGGTCCCCTCTACTTGTGGTTCATCAAGACTCTTTTCTGGCACCATTGCTGGGGAGTGAAGCGCCTTTGGTAAGTGGAATTTGGTAAGGAAACATTTACATTACGTGCTGAAATTTACTGTCACTTGTTACTATGGAAAGTAATCCTTTGAGGGGCTTGTTTGGGGTATCTTCACCTCGACCGGAAGAGCAAAGAGTTGCTCCTCAACCTACTGCACCTACTAAAAATATTTATTATGAAATTCCTTTGGGTATGATAGAGAAACTGCTAGCAAATCCTTATGCAGGAGATGGAACATTACATCCCGATATGCACCTAATCTATGTGGATGAAGTTTGTGGATTATTTAAGCTTGCAGTTATGCCCGAGGATGTTGTCAAGAAGAAGGTCTTCCCTTTATATTTGAAGGGAAAGACATTGACATGGTATAGGCTATGTGATGATATTGGATCATGGAACTACAACCGATTGAAATTGGAATTTCATCAGCAGATTTATCCTATGCATCTGGTTCATCGTGATCAGAATTATATATATAATTTTTGGCCTCGTGAAGGGGAAAGTATTGCTCAAGCTTGGGGGAGGCTTAAGTCAGTGTTATATTCATGCCCCAATCATGAGCTCTCAAAAGAAATTATTATTCAAAAAATTCATGCTCGGCTTTCTCATAATGATCGATCCATGCTCGATACTTCTTGTACTGGTTCTTTTATGAAGAAGGATATTGAATTTAAATGGAATTTATTGGAAATAATTAAACGCAACTCTGAAGATTGGGAACTCGATGATGGTAAGGAGTTAGGTATAAACCTTAAGTTTGATTGTGTTAAATCTTTTATGGATATTGATGCTTTTCATGATTTTAGCACTAAATATGGATTTGAATCTAAGATAGTAGCTTCTTTCTGTGAATATTTTGCTACTCATGTTGATCTCCCTAAGGAGAAGTGGTTTAAATATCATCCTCCCATTGAAGTTAAAGTAGTAGAACCTACTAAGTTGAAGAAGAAACCATTACCTATAACGTTGATCCTATCATTCCTATTGCTTATATTGAGAAACCACCTTTTCCTGTTACAATAAAGGATCATGCTAAAGTTTCAACTGTGGTTCGTAAGAGTTATACTAGAACACCTACACCCCCTGAGAAAATTAAAGTTGAACCTAGTATTGCTATGGTTAAAGATCTCTTGGTTGATAATATTGATGGGCATGTTATTTATTTCTGTGATGAAGCTACTAGAATTGCTAAACCTGGTATGAAAGATAAACATAGACCTGTTGTTGGCATGCCTGTTGTTTCCGTTAAAATAGGAAACAATTGTTATCATGGCTCATGTGATGTGGGTTCTAGTGTGAGTCAAATTCCTTTCTCCTTATATATAAAGAAATTATGAATGATATTGCACTTGCTGAGATATAAGATATTGATGTTACTATTAAGCTTGCCAATAGAGATACTATTTCACCAATTGGGATTGTTAGAGATGTTGAAGTCTTGTGTGGGAAGATAAAATACCCTACTGATTTTCTTGTTCTTGCCTCCCCACAAGATGATTTTTGTCCCATTATATTTGGTAGACCTTTCTTGAATACTGTTAATGCTAAGATAAACTGCGAGAAAGATATTGTTACTATTGGTTTTGGGGATATGTCTCATGATTTTAATTTCTCTAAATTTTGTAGACAACCCCATGATAAAAAATTGCCTAGTAAGGATGAAATTATTGGTGTTGCTTCTATTGCCATGCCTCCTACTGATCCTTTAGAACAATATTTGCTAGACCATGAAAATGATATGTTTATGAATGAAAGAAGGGAGATGGATGAAATATTCTTTAATCAAGGGCCTATTTTGAAACACAATTGCTTGTTGAAATCCTTGGGGGTCCTCCTCCACCTAAGGGTGATCCTATGTTTGAGCTTAAACAATTACATGATACTTTGAAATATGCTTATCTTGATGAAAAGAAGATATATCGATATCCTGTTATTATTTGTTCTAACCTTTTAGAGCATGAAGAAAAGAAATTATTAATAACTCTGAAGAATAACCGTGCCGCTATTGGATATACTCTTGATGATCTTAAGGGCATTAGTCCCACTCTATGTTAGCACAAAATCAATTTGGAACATGATGCTAAACCAGTGGTTGATCACCAACGACGGTTAAATCCTAAGATGAAAGAAGTGGTAAGAAATGAAATACTAAAGCTTTTGGAGGCAGGTATAATTTATCCTATTGCTGATAGTAGATGGATAAGTCCCGTTCATTGTGTCCCTAAGAAGGGAGGTATTACTATTGTTCCTACTGATAAGAATGAATTGATTCCACAAAGAATTGTTACAGGTTATAGAATGGTAATTGATTTTTGCAAATTAAATAAATCTACTAGAAAAGATCATTACCATCTACTGAGGGAGTCCCGGATTAGGGGGTGTCCGGATGGCCGGACTATGACCTTTGGCCGGACTCCCGGACTATGAAGATACAAGATTGAAGACTTCGTCCCGTGTCCGGATAGGGACTTTCCTTGGCGTGGAAGGCAAGATTGGCGATACGATATGAAGATCTCCTCCCATTGTAACCGACTCTGTGTAACCCTAGCCCTCTCCGGTGTCTATATAAACCGGAGAGTTTTAGTCCGTAGGACGAACAACAATCATACCATAGGCTAGCTTCTAGGGTTTAGCCTCTCTGATCTCGTGGTAGATCAACTCTTGTACTACCCATATCATCAATATTAATCAAGCAGGAGTAGGGTTTTACCTCCACCGAGAGGGCCCAAACCTGGGTAAAAACATTGTGTCCCTTGTCTCCTATTACCATCCGCCTAGACGCACAGTTCGGGACCCCCTACCCGAGATCCGACGGTTTTGACACCGACATTGGTGCTTTCATTGAGAGTTCCTCTGTGTCGTCACCAACAGGAAGGATGCCGCGCCACGTCTTTAAAGACGGCGTTGTTGCTAAAGAAGCTTTGGCTGTCGGCCAAACTCTCCGGCTAGGCAGGTTTTTGATGGCCGCTTGTTCGGCCGCCGCGCCGACGATGACCTCTCGGGTCATCGAAAGCAATCTCCAGATCAGCTCGGAACTCGCCGAGCGATTAGATCCGATGGAGCTCTCTTCCCTAAACGAGCTCTTGGATCGCATCACCGCCCTGGGAGTCGCTACAGATTACGACCAGATGGGGCTTAAACCCGATCAGAGAGAGATCGACTCTCCCTAGGTCACCCACCACGTTGAAGTGGTGGAAGAACAATGCGGCGAATCTTCGCCCATCCTAAGGACCAGATGTGTGCAAACTCCCGACCCCTCCAAGCCGGATATCCGCGGAGGGGAGGATGTCGCCCAAGCCCTGAACCTGAAGTCAGGCAGCAGGCCTGATTCATTGAATAACATCGAAGAAAACAAGCTTCCGGATTCGGAAATTTCATGGCCCCTGAATCTTAGATTGGGCGAGGTTCCGGATTTAAATCCACCCGCCCACCCAACTGTAAGGGATCTATCCCAAATACGGCAAGAGCCCGGGTAAACAGTACACCACTATTGGGCCAGATTCCTCCTAGTTATAAACAGGCTAAAGGACTGCCGTGAGAAGGATGCAGTTACATTCTTCTGTAACAACTGCACGGACATCGGAATCCTCAATGCCATAAGTTGTCACGAAATTACACGCTTCGCCGACTTGACATCCATAGTACAAAAGTACTGTGTGACAGAAAGCGTTCGGAAAACTGAAACGAAGTTCTGGGACAATCCGGCCCTCAATACAATCCCAGTCCGAAACAAAAGGGCGCATTATCGCCAGGCACCTAAGCCAAACAGCAAAAAACAAAAACCCTCTATAGGGTATGGGACCGTACTGGAGGGATGGCTCAATGGACCCTGTAAAATTCATAGTTCAGGGGAAGACGCACCAACTCACAGCCTTAGAGCATGTTGGATACTCCGGCAGGTGGCCAGGAGTGGCGAGGAGCTTCTAACTCCAGAATCCGCAGAGCACCACCCTAGAAACGCCAGTACGGTTTCAACAGTCTTCGAGACCTTCACATCGAAGAATGCGAGGAAGCGAATGCTCCGCAGCCTTGCCAAAGTCTACCAGGTAGCAACAATAAATCCATGGAGTGACACGGCTATTACTTTTAATGCCAGTGATGAACCTAAATTCCGGTTAGCCCGAGCACCAGCTGCATTGGTCCTCAGTCCGATAGTGGACGGCTTCCGGCTTACAAAGGTCCTCATGGACGGCAGCAGCGGATTGAACCTCATCTATGAGGAAACACTGCGAAAAATGGAAATAGACTGGAGACGCATTGAGCGAAGCAACACAACCTTTAGAGGAATAATCCCCAGCCGGGAAGCATGGTGTTCAGGGAAAATCACACTGGATGTGGTGTTCGGCACGCCGGATAATTACAGATCTGAGGAAGTCACATTTCAAGTGGCCCCGTTCAGCAGCGGATACCACGCTCTGTTAGGGCGAGAAGAATTCACAATTTTTCAAGCCATACCCCATTACGGGTACATGAAGCTCAAAATGCCCGGACCCAATGGAATCATCACTCTTGCTAGTGATCCGGACACAGCGCTCCGCGCCGAAAACAAGACAGCAGCACTAGCCCTCGAGGCACTATCCGAAGCCCTGGCGGCTGAGGAACTAACTGTGTTGCGCTCCACGGTGGACAGGGACGACGTGATACTCGACAAAAGATCCAAGTCCACCTCCTTCAAGCCGGCAGACGAAATAGTCAAGTTCCAAGTCCATCCAACGGACACCATAAAAACGGCCTCCATCGGGGCACAACTAAAACCTGATGTAGACGCCGCACTACAAGAATTCCTACGCGAAAATTGGGACATTTTTGCCTGGCACCCCTCAGACATGCCAGGAATCCCACGTAGGCTGGCCGAGCACAGCCTGAACATCCTAAAAGGGTTCAAGCCCATTAAGCAGACTCTTCGGCGTTTCTCCGAACCCAAGAGACAAGCCATGGGAGAGGAGCTAGCAAAACTACTGGAAGCCGGATTCATCAGAGATATAAAACATCCGGACTGGCTAGCAAACCTGGTGATGGTACCAAAGAAGGACAAATCCTGGCGCCTATGTGTCGATTTCAAAGACCTAAATAAAGCCTGCCCAAAGGATCCCTTCCCCCTCCCCCGAATTGATCAAATCATCGACGCCACTGCAGGACACGATTCATTGTGTTTCCTCGATGCATACTCTGGCTACCACCAAATCAAGATGGCAGAGTCAGACCAAGCCGCAACGGCATTCATCACCCCATACGGCCCATTCTGCTTCAACACGATGCCCTTCGGGCTCAAAAACGCCGGCGCAACATATCAGCGCATGATTCAGACATGTCTGGCCAACCAGATCGGCAAAACAGTTGAAGCATACGTAGATGACGTGGTCATCAAATCCAAACATGTCGAAACTCTAGTAGACGACTTGAGGCTCACGTTCAACAATCTCCGAGCATATGATATTAAGCTCAACCCAGAAAAATGCGTTTTCGGCGTGCCAGCCGGAAATCTCTTGGGCTTCATTGTATCCGGTAGAGGAATTGAGGCAAACCCAGCCAAGATCCGAGCTCTGTCGCAATTGGATATCCCCAAAGACCTCAAGCAAATACAAAAATTGACCGTATGTGTGGCAGCTCTAAGCTGCTTCATCTCCCGCTTAGGAGAAAAGGCATTACCCCTTTATCGCCTCCTGCGGCACACCGAACACTTCGAGTGGACGGATGCCGCCACGGCCGGACTCGAAGAAATCAAAGCCATACTGGCAACAAATCCGGTCCTGGCCGCACCCAACACGGGCGAACCAATGCTATTATACATCACGGCAACCCATCAAGTGGTAAGCGCGGTGCTCGTTGTCGAACGAGAAACAGACGGACACAAGTTTCCTCTCCAAAAACCAGTTTACTACGTGTCCATTGTCCTAACCCCATGCAAGTCACGGTACCCGCATTATCAAAAGATAGCATACGCGGTGTTCATGGCATCCCGGAAGCTACGACACTATTTCCAAGAGTGTTCAATAACAGTGGCATCCGAAGTACCTCTTAATGATATTATAAACAACCGCGACGCAACGGGCCGGATTGTCAAATGGGCCATTGAGCTCCTCCCGTTCGATATAACTTACAAGCCACGGTGAGCTATCAAATCGCAGGTTTTGGCTGACTTCATCGCCGAATGGACCGAAGCCGAGCTCCCTAAAGAGTACGGCGCATATTCCAACTGGATCATGCACTTCGACGGCTCCAAAATGTTGGCTGGCCTGGGGGCTGGCGTCGTTCTGACGTCCCCTACAGGAGATACAGTCCAATACGTACTCCAGATAATGTACACGGACTCCAACAACGCAGCCGAATACGAGGCCCTTCTACATGGTCTCCGGATGGCAGTCTCCATGGGCATTCAGCGCCTAGAGGTCCGTGGGGATTCAAACCTCGCGGTATCCCAAATAAATGGAGACTTTGACGCCAAAGATCCGAAAATGGCAGCTTATCGCAACGCCGTCTTAAAGATGTCAGCCCGGTTTGAGGGGCTCGGATTTCACCATATAGCCCGGGAGAACAACCAGGCAGCAGACGTGTTGGCACGCATCGGCGCAAGGCGCGATGCCATCCCTCCCAACATCTTCCTAGAGAGGCTTTTCAAGCCATCCGTAACATGGGAGGGAGAGTCCGGAAACAACAGCTCGGACACAACCACACTACCCCTCACCGAACATTCTGACACAGTTGGTGGCTCTGCCAACGAAACAACACCGTCAGCCCACACAATAATGGCAGTCATTGCCCCATGGATAGAACCATTCCTAGCCTACCTAACTAGGCAGGAACTTCCCGAGGACCAAAATGAGGCCCGCTGCATAGTGCGGCGATCTAAAGCCTACAAAGTCCACGAGGGAGAACTTTATAAGAAGAGCACAACTGGAGTCCTTCAAAGGTGTATCTCCGAAGAAGAAGGGCGAAATCTTTTGGCTGAAATTCATGCCGGACTAGGCGGGCACCATGCCGCAGCCCGGGCCCTTGTAAGCAAGGCCTTCCGTACCGGATTTTATTGGCCGACGGCCCGGGCAGACGCTCAGGACTTAGTGCAGCGATGCGTCGGTTGCTAATTATTCGCTAATCAAAGCCACATGCCACCTACCGCCCTACAAACCATACCCATCACCTGGCCTTTTGCGGTCTGGGGGCTTGACATGGTTGGACCCCTTAAAGGAGGAACCCACAAGAAAAAATATCTACTGGTCATGGTGGACAAATTCACCAAATGGATAGAGGCCAAGCCTGTAAAGACGGCCGAATCCGGACCGGTGATAGACTTCATATCCGGGGTTGTACACCGTTACGGCGTCCCCCACAGCATCATAACTGACAATGGCACAAACTTCACGGCCGACGAAGTTAAACTCTGGTGCAAAAACATGGGCATCAAGCTCGACTACGCTTCAGTCTATCACCCACAAACTAACGGTCAAGTCGAGCGAGCCAACGGTCTCATCATGAGTGGCATCAAACCCAGACTAGTGCGATCCCTCAAGGAATCTAACACGCACTGGGTAGAGGAGCTTGACTCCGTACTCTGGGGGCTGCGGACCACGCCGAATCGCACTACCGGATTCACACCATTTTTTATGGTATACGGCGCAGAGGCAGTCCTGCCCTGCGACATAATTCATGACTCACCTCGCGTGCGCATGTACGAAGAAAGAGAAGCCGAGCTCGATCGGCAGGACAGCTTGGACGCATTGGAGGAGGAGCGCGACGTGGCAAAAGCCCGTTCCGCATTCTATCAACAGCAGGCTCGAAGATATCAAAGCAGAGAAGTACGGGCCAAAACTTATAACGTTGGCGAACTAGTTCTACGCCTGCCGGACAAGAAAAAGGACAAACTAAAGCCCAAATGGGAGGGTCCCTTCATAATCGACCAAGTACTGACTGGTGGAGCGTACCGTCTGCGAAACGCATCGGACAACCTACTCGAGCCGAACCCATGGAACGCAGCACGCCTACGAAGATTCTACGCCTAGCGCCGGACTCCGTGTTCGTCTCCTTCCTCTGTCCCCTTTTTTAATTTTTCACATTAGCTGTCTGGCATTTCTCTCCTTCTCCCTACCTTTTTTTCTCTCCCAAGCCCTTAGGGGCTTGCTTGCGCATTGTTCGCACATACTTGACGCGCCACCCGCGCTCATCATACCTGGGGGCTTCTTTATCAGAAGTTTATATAAACGGGCCTCATGCCCAAAACATGTGTGACACTTCCGCATGAACCTTTTATACACCATTATATGCATCGATATGACTTAAGTTTTGGCCAAGCTGGGTTGCCTGGCTCCTGTGCTTACCCCTACGTTCCCGTTCGTTCGGCTAGGTGGTAAAGGGAGCACCTCTGCGATTGTTACTGCCGGGTCAGCCGGATGTGTACCTCAGACTGGGTGAAGCCGAAAGCTAGCGTTCTTAAGGGAATATTCGGTCGGTGAACTAAAAGATGATTTTTCTTGTTTATTTATCTGCCCCCAGATGCTTTTCTGCTCTTTTTAGCAGTTCGGACATGCACTTTAGGGCATGCCTCCCAGGGAAAGGAACCCCTAACGGAACTATTCTCCCTGGAAGATGTTTCTTACTAACCATGTAATATAACATAACTAGTTGGGCACTTGTCTGCTAAAGCAATTATGACCCCTACGCCTTGTCTCCATGCATGCCCCGGTTCTTACATAATCGAGAGGGTATTCGGACACACTCCGGACTATAGGGTCCAGAGGTCGAAGCGAAAAGGTCCGCAATGACAAACGATCTACAATCCGGCTAGAAGGCATTTTTCATGTCATTTTAAATTACAGAGTCAATCCGACTCGGTATATTCTTCTTCAATACCATCCAACAGGCGGTCTAATTTACAGTCCTGTTGAGAATACTTTGCAGCCAGCTCTACCTGGCCATATACTAAACTGACAGGGATCTCCTTTCCGTCAGGACCCATAGGGCCGACTTCGGCCATGTGGTTCGGGTCAGCCTTCGTGTACCGAGTCTTCACCATGGCCCAGGCCTCCCTGGCACCTTGACGACAGGCCGATATCTTCCACAACCGGAAGCGCTGCCGCACTCCCTCCAGCTTCTTTGCAAGCTCCCCAAGGCCTTCGGGCGCGGAGAGGGATGGCCACATAGCCTGGACGACGCCCTGCATTGCCTGCCGAACTCGTTCGTGCAGTTGCAACAGCTCGGGAAGAAGGTCCCCCGTTGAACCGGGCATTTCCTCCGCAGGACGACCTGTCAGCAGACCTACAGACATAGCTCTGTCAATCGACTTCCTCGCCGATTTTTTTTCGAGAATTCGTTCAAGCACTTACTAAAAATGCCGCGTCGAAGTCGCCGATTCTCCTTTACGGAAGCAGACAGCTGAATACGAACATCCTTTAGTTCCTCGCCCAGCTGGGTATTGGCGTCTTGAAGTTTGTTCTTCTCTTGCCTCACCCTTGTCAGCACGCTCTCGCCAGCCTTTAGTTGGCGTAGGAGTTGTTGCTTGTCCGGATTTACTCCGGCCCCATCTGCACTGTTATCGTCAGAATTGCACACATGCCGCACTTTACAACGGAATTATTTTTCGGAGCATATATTACCTGAGGGGGTCCCCTTGGCAATAGCTGAAGCGGCCAGTGCGGCCTCGAGTTGGGCCTTGCACTCTGCCAGCTCCTGAGACAGTTGCGTGTTCTTCTTTGTAAGACCCTGCATAACATATGATCCTTAAAACAGTTATCTTAACTATTTCAAGTCTCGGGGGCTACTGACATATATAACCATCAGATTTACTCACCCGTATGTCTTTTACATACTGCTCTGTGGCTCTGGCTAGACCATTTTGAGCGGCACGGAGGTACGCATCTCCCGTATTAAAGGCGTTCAATGCCTCTGGGGAAAAACATGCGTCCTGAAGAACAGTCCGGCGATGCCTGTGGTTCATGGCACTCTCCACCTCTGAATTGGTGGCAGATAGCCCGTCTGCATCCTCTGTCGGAGGAACGCCCGACGCGCGCCCCGTGTCCGCCTCCGCTTCCGGACCCGGCCTTGAAGTCTGGCCGGTGGATATAGTCCGGCGGGCTCTCTTCTTCCTAAGGAGAGCATGAGCGTTAGCATGACTTGAGGGCATAAACCCTAGGCGTTAAATTCGCACGCCGTACCGTTGCACCGGAGTCTCGATCTGGTCCGCACTTCTTTTTGGCCCGCCTGGCTTCAGCGGCCCTTGTTGGCTGCCCACCGCGGGCCTAGCACTCCGCCTCAAGGATTTCCCCTGCAAAACGAAACACTATTGGTTTACAGCATTCAAAATAAGGCATGGATGGATCTCCTTCAAAGTACAGGGACTTCGGTCTCGGTTACCTTTGAGGCTGGAAGTAGTCCGGGATAATCGGTCGTAATGGCCACTAAGGTGTTGTCCTTACTCAATTGATGAAACACCCCATCAATTAACTCCACACATAAGTCTGGGTCCTCTTGGGAATCCGGATCGAGGGACCGTTCTGGGTCCTCGGGCTGTGGGGGAGGGCTGTTGATCTCCTTCACCGTTTGGCGTAGCTCCTGCGTTAACATCGCCAGACTAGGTACTCAATTATGAGAATTTCGAAAGCGGGTAGATAAGTGAAAGTGTTCGCTTACCCAGCTCGGAGGGTTATACATGGAGAATCCGCCCCGTGGGTTGACACGGATGAATTCCTCTTCTTCTCCCTTGTACAAAGTGGATAAGATCTTCGTTAGAGTGGCAGCGAATCTGGTCCCTTGCGACCGCACCAGGTGGCGTCGTCCTCCCCGTTGAAATCCCACATGGGGTGGCCTCTGAACTGAAGCGGCTGCACCCCCCGCGTAATGCATGTGGCCATGACCTCGATCATGGTCAATCCGGAATGAGCCAACAATCTTATCCGGCTCATCAGGTAAAGGACGTCCCTGTCAGTTTCCCTTTGAGGATTCCGTGGGCGCCAGCTCAGGCGTTTCTTTAACGGAGCATTGTTAAACTCAGGGAGGCCGATCCGCATAGGGTCCGGCAGGGGGACGTCATCCATATAAAACCATTCCGAAGGCCAGTCCTCGGACGCCTTCTTAGGGGTACCAGATAGGTATCCGGTCCCGGCGATGCGCCATAGTTCGGCTCCGCCCACTTGATAAATTGACCCCTCCTGAGAGCGGGGCACAAGGCAGAACAACCTCTTCCACAGTGCGAAATGGGCCTCGACGCCCAAGAATAGCTCGCAGAGGGCCACAAAGCCCGCAACGTGCAGTATGGAGGCAGGTGTGAGGTTGTGTAGCTGGAGGCCGTAGAACTCCAGTAGACCTCGGAGAAACGGATGAATTGGAAATCCGAGTCCCCTTATTAAATAAGGTACTAGGCACACCCGCTCTCCTTGAGAGGGATTGGGGACGCTCTCCGCCTGCTCTCCGCCGCCATAGGTGGCAATCCCGGATCGAACTGGGACCATATATGCCGGGGGGAGTAGCCCCTTGGATTGAAGCACTACTAGCTTGCTATGCGGGACGGAGCATCTCTCCCAATCCCCAGGCTTGGGGCTGGGAGCGCGAGAAGAGGAGCCGCGTCGGCTGTCCATGATGGAATGGATTTTCTGGTCAGAAGCGCTCCGATGAAAGCTTGCGAAGGGGAGATGGTGTGGTTCGGATCTAGATCCTCGTCTCTTTTTATATAGGCAGCTTATTTGAGCAGCTAGGGGGGGAAATGTAAAAATACCCTGGCTTTTCACATTCGTTCGACACGTGGAAGATGGCCTTTATTGGACGTGGAAGCCAAGGAGCGCAGCATTTATCAGAAGCCGGACACTATTCTACAAGTATATGGAGCTGGAGAAGAACCCGCCTTGCAATGCCGAAGACAATTTGCGCGCCGGACTCGTCGTCATTGAAGCCTGGTTCGGGGGCTACTGAGGGAGTCCTGGATTAGGGGGTGTCCGGATGGCCGGACTATGACCTTTGGCCGGACTCCCGGACTATGAAGATACAAGATTGAAGACTTCGTCCCGTGTCCGGATAGGGACTTTCCTTGGCGTGGAAGGCAAGCTTGGCGATACGATATGAAGATCTCCTCCCATTGTAACCGACTCTGTGTAACCCTAGCCCTCTCCGGTGTCTATATAACCCGGAGAGTTTTAGTCCGTAGGACGAACAACAATCATACCATAGGCTAGCTTCTATGGTTTAGCCTCTCTGATCTCGTGGTAGATCAACTCTTGTACTACCCATATCATCAATATTAATCAAGCAGGAGTAGGGTTTTACCTCCACCGAGAGGGCCCGAACCTGGGTAAAAACATCGTGTCCCTTGTCTCCTGTTACCATCCGCCTAGACGCACAGTTCGGGACCCCCTACCCAAGATCCGCCGGTTTTGACACCGACATCTACCTTTATTGAGCAAATACTAGAAAGATTATCCAAACATACACATTTTTGCTTTCTAGATGGTTATTCTGATTTCTCTCAAATACCTATCTCAAAATAAGATCAGGAAAAGACAACTATTACTTGCCCTTTTGGTACCTTTTCTTATAGACATATGCCTTTTGGTTTATGAAATGCAGCTACTACCTTTCAAAGATGTATGACTGCTATATTCTCTGACTTTTGAGAAAAGATTGTTGAGGTTTTCATGGACGATTTCTCTGTTTATGGAACTTCCTTTGATGATTGCTTAATCAACCTTGATCGAGTTTTGCAGAGATGTGAAGAAACTAATCTTGTCTTGAATTGGGAAAAGTGCCACTTTATAATTAATGAAGGTATTTTCTTGGGGCATAATTTTTTTTGAAAGAGGTATTGAAGTTGATAAAAGCTAAAGTAGATGTTATTGAAAAGATGTCGTGTCCTAAAGATATCGAAGGTATAAGAAGTTCCCTTGGTCATGTTGGTTTCTATAGGAGGTTCATTCAAGACTTCTCTAAAATTTCTAGGCCTCTCACTAATCTCTTGCAAAAAGATGATGCTTTTGTTTTTGATGATGATTGTGTAGAAGCATTTGAAATACTTAAGAAAGCCTTTATTTCTGCACCTATTGTTCAGCCACCTGATTGGAATTTACCCTTTGAAATTATGTGTGATGCTAGTGATTATGTTGTTGGTGCTATTCTAGGGCAAAGAGTTGATATGAAATTGAATGTTATTCATTATGCTAGTAAAACTCTATAAAGTGCCCAGAGAAATTATGCTACTACTGAAAAAGAATTTTTAGCACTTGTATTTGCTTGTGATAATTTCTGATCTTATATTATTGATTCCAAAGTAACTTTTCACACTGATCATGCCGCTATTAAATATCTTATAGAAAAGAAAGATGCTAAACCTAGACATATTAGATGGGTTCTCTTGTTACAAGAATTTGATTTGCATATTATTGATAGAAAGGGAGCTGAGAACACCGTTGCAGACAACTTGTCTAGGTTAGAAAATGTTCTTGATGACCCAATGCCTATTAAAGATAGCTTTCCTGATGAGCAATTAAATGTCATAAATGCTTCTCGTAATACTCCATGGTATGCTGATTATATCATTGCTAAATTTATACCACCTAGTTTCAGATACCAACAAAAGAAAAAGTTTTTCAATGATTTAAGACATTACTTTTGGGATGACCCACACCTTTATAAAGGAGTAGATGGTGTTATTAGACGTTGTGTACCTGAGCATAAACAGGAACAGATCCTACGCAAGTGCCACTCTGAGTCTTACGGAGGACACCACGCTGGAGATAGAACTGCACATAAGGTATCGCAATTCGGTTTTTATTGGCCTACTCTCTTTAAGGATGCTCGTAAGTTTGTCTTGTCTTGTGATGAATGTCAAAGAATTGGTAATATTAGTATACGTCAGAAAATGCCTATGAATTGTTCACTTGTTATTGAACCATTTGATGTTTGGGGCTTTGATTATATGGGACATTTTCCTTCCTCTAATGGGTATACACATATTTTAGTTGTTGTTGATTACGTTACTAAGTGGGTAGAAGCTATTCCAACTAGTAGTGCTGATCATAACACTTCTATCAAGATGCTTAATGAAGTTATTTTTCCGAGGTTTGGAGTCCCTAGATGCTTAATGACTGATGGTGGTTCATGATGTCTACTATGCAACTTTGTTCTTATAGACTCGTGTTGGGCCTCCAAGTGCAGAGTTTTGTAGGACAGTAGCAATTTTCCCTCAAGTGGATGACCTAAGGTTTGTCAATCCATGGGAGGTGTAGGATGAAGATGGTCTCTCTCAAGCAACCCTGCAACCAAATACAAGAAATCTCTTGTGTCCCCAACACACCCAATACAATGGCAAATTGTATAGGTGCACTAGTTCGGTGAAGAGATGGTGATAAAAGTTTAATATGGATAATATATATTGGTTTTTGTAATAGGAACAACAAAAAACAGCAAGGTAACAAGTAACAAAAGTGAGCACAAACGGTATTGCAATGCTTGAAAACAAGGCCTAGGGTCCGTACTTTCGCTAGTGCAATCTCTCAACAATGCTAACATAGTTGGATCATATGATTATCCCTCAAAGTGCAATAAAGAATCACTCCCGAGTTCCTATTAGCGGAGAACAAAAGATAGAAATTGTTTGTAGGGTACAAAACCACCTCAAAGCTATTCTTTCCGATCAATCTATCCTAGAGTTCGTACTAAAATAACACAAGCTATTCTTTCCGATCGATGTAATCAAGAGTTCGTACTAATATAACACCATATGAAACACATCAACCAACTCAAATGTCACCTAGATACTCCAATGTCACCACGAGTACCCGTGAGTTAATTCTATGATATGCATCAAACAACTTCATGATCATAATATTCAATCCACTCAAAGAACTACAAGGAGACCCCCAAAATTTCTATCGAAGAGAAGATCCCTATGCATAGATTACCCCAATCTCACCTTGGGAATCCGCAAGTTGAGTGCCATAACAAACATCAAGTGAATCAATATGATACCCCGTCACCTCAAGTATTCATACCGCAAGACATACATCATGTGTTCTCAAATCTGAACATTCAATCCGACAAGGCAAAACTTTAAAGGGTAAAGATTCAATTCATCACAAAAAGATTAGAGAGGGGAGAAACATCATATGATCCATCTATGTTAAAAAAGCCCATGATATATCAAGATCGTGACATCTCAAGATCACGAGAGAGAGAGAGAGAGAGAGAGAGATTAAACACATAGCTACTGGTAAAAACCCTAAGCCCCGAGGGTGGACTACTCCCTCCTCATCGTGGTGGCCGCCGGGATGATGAAGACGGCCACCGGTGATGATTTCCCCCTCCAGCAGGGTGCCGGAACGGGCCCCCAATAGGTTTTCGGTGGCTACAGAGGCTTGCGGCGGCGGAACTTCGATCTAGGGCTATTTCTGATGGTTTCTCTATTTATAGGATTTTTGGCGTCGGTTTCATGCAAACAAGGGCCTCGGGGTGAGCACAACCCACCGGGGCACGGACAAGGGCCCAGGCGCGCCCCGGTATCTTGTGCCCTACTCCTTCACCTTCTGGTCCTCCACGAATCTTCAGGGGTCTTTTTTGTTCCAAAAAAAATCGTCAAAAAGTTTTTAGTTCATTTGGTGAACTTTCATTTCTGCACAAAAAACAACACCACGGTAGTTCTGCTGAAAACAGCGTCAGTCCGGGTTAGTTCCATGCAAATCATACCAAAACCATATAAAATTGTTGTAAACATGGCATGAATACTTCATTAATTATAGATATGTTGGAGACGTATCAGCATCCCCAAGCTTAATTCCTACTCGTCCTCGAGTAGGTAAATGATAAAAGAAATAATTTATGAAGTGTGAATGATAGCAAAGTGCATAAGTTTGATCAATGATAATTTCAATCACTTTTCCTAGCATCAGAACAACAACTCTTTCTCATAAAACTTATTATGATAAAGTAGCAATTGAAAACAGAATTTTTGTTGTGGAAAGCTACCTATCATATTCATCGTATAATCTTTCTTTTATAGCATGGACATTTGGACTTTTATATGGTTCAAAGCAATAGTATAGTTTTGACATGATAAATTAAATACTCAAGCATATCAACAAGCAACCATGTCTTTCAAAACATCAACGCTAAAATAAGTTATCCCTAGCCCATCATGCTCAAACATTGATCCATTCATGAAACACACTCGCATATTAACCACACCCAATACTCAAGTACGATCATAGTGCCCCCTAGTTGGTGCTTTATAAGAGAAGATGGAGACTCAAATTATAAATAAAAATTGCATAAAGTAAAAGAAAGGCCCTTCGCAGAGGGATGTAGGGATTTGTAGAGGTGCCAGAGCTCGAAGCGAAAATTAAGAGATAATTTTTTTTGAGAGGCATACTTTTCCCACCAACGAGAACGACTTAGAGCTCCCATCACTTTCCATGCTAGATATATCATAGGCGGTTCCCAAACAAAAAATAAAGTTTATTCCTTTTTCCACCATACTTTCACTTTCCATGGCTAGCCGAATCGACAGTTGCCCTCCATAACAACACTTTCTAAGAAATTTGTTATTTGACAACATAAAGTAAATTCATTTTTTATTTTGGGACTGGGCATCCCTAATACCTTTGCCTTACTCTCGTGCAATGACAAGTGAATAAACACTCATCGTGAGAATAACACATCTAGCATGGAAAATATTGGCCACACCTCACTGCCTCGCGAGTGGTACGAGCACACAAAAGAGAATTTTATTTTGAAAATTAGAGATGGCACATATAAATTTTCTTAGAACGGCAAAAGAATACCGCATATAGGTAGGTATAGTGGACTCATGTGGCAAAACTGGTTTAAAGGATTTTGGATGCACAAGTAATGATCATACTTAGTGCAAAATGAAGGCTAGCAAAAGATTGGTGAGAAGCGACCAACCAAGAAACGAATAATCTCATAAGCGATCATTAAGCATAATTAACACTGAGTAATGCACCACAAGTAGGATGTAATTTGATTGCATGACTATTGACTTCCGTGCTTGAATAGGGAATCACAAACCTTAACACCAATATTCTTACTAAAGCACAGTTACTCATCAACATGACTCACATATAACATCATCATATCTCAAAACTATTACAAGGAATCAAGTTTATTTTGTCCAATGATCTTCATGAAAGTTTTTATTATATCCTTCTTGGATATCTATCACATTGGGACTAATTTCATATGTTGCTTTTTGATAAGCTGAAACAAATATAAGTGAAGATCATGAGCATAAAAAGTTCTCTTTCTCTCAAAATAATTTAAGTGAAGCAAGAGAGAATTTCTTCAAAAATACTAAATACACTGCGCTAAAAGAAGATATTAGTGAAGCAGTAGAGCAAATGACAAGCTACTCCAAAAAGATATAAGTGAAGATCAAACGAGTAGTTAAGTAAATGGGTAGCTATTTGAGGACTCTCTCTTATTTTAAAACTTTCAGATCTAAGTATCTTATTAAAACAGCTAGCAAAACAAAATAAAATGACATTCTAAAAATAGCAAACATCATGTGAAGAAGCAAAAGCTTAGGTTCAACCGATATTAACTGATAATTGTTGATGAAGAAAGGTGGGATGCCTACCCGGGGCATCCCCAATTTTAGATGCTTGAGACTTCTTGAAATATTAACTTGGGATGCCTTGGGCATTCCCAATCTTGAGCTTTTGTGTCTCCTTAATTCCTTTCATATCACGGTTTCCCTAAATCTTAAAAACTTCATCCACACAAAACTCAACAAGAACTCGTGAGATACGTTAGTATAAATCAATGCAAAACCCTTATCATTCTCTACTGTATAAAATCACTAAAATTATTATTCAACATTGCATACTAAACGCCTCTGCATATTTAATACTCCTATCCTCGAATAAAATCATTAAACAAGCAAACATATGCAAACATAACAACAATCTGCCAAAACAGTACAGTCTGTAAAGAATGCAAGAGTATCAATACTTATTCAACTCAAAAAATTCTGACAATTTAACACACTGTAGAAAATTTATCAGAGCTTATTTTGCAAAAAGTTTCAACCCTTTATCACATTCTGACTTTTCTGAGGAATTTTTGCAACAACGATAAACTTTTTGTTTTGAAACAGCAACATGTAGACTTGCAAAATAAGCATGACAAAGGCTATACTTGACATTTTTATTGAAGTAAAATATGCAAAACATTATTATAGATAGCAGAAAGCAAATCAAAACAAAATAAATTGATGCTCCAAGCAAAACACATATCATGTGACGAATGAAAACACAGCTCCAAGTGAGGTTACCGATAATGTTGGAGGCGAAAGAGGGGATGCCTTCCAGGGCATCCCCAAGCTTAGTTGCTTGGATATTCCTTGAATATTTCCTTGGGGTTTCCCTGGGCATCCCCAAGCTTAGGGTCTTGTCACTCCTTATTCTCCTCATATCGACATCTCACCCAAAACATGAAAACTTCAACCACACAAAACATAACAGAACTTCGTGAGATAGGTTAGTATGATAAAGAGCAAACCATTTCACTTTGGTACTGTCAAAGACAAATTCATAATTGTTTACAAACAATGCGTACTGTAGAATATCGTTTCCACAATTTATATTGATCAATAAAAGCCATAGAAACTAGGAAGCAAGCAAGCTAAGCATTGAAAACAGAATCTGTCAAAAACATAATAGTCTGTAGTAATCTGTGCTCCAACCATACTTCTGCTACTACAAAAATTCTGAAAAATTAGGACAACGTAAAGAATTTGTATATATATCACCTGTAAAAAATTGATCAAAATCACGTTCCAGTGAATTTTTAAATTTCCTGGAATGTGTGCAAAAGTTTCTGTTTTTGCACAGATTCAAGTCAACTATCATCCACACTATCCCAAAGGCTTTACTTGGCACTTTATTGAAACAAAAGCAATAAAACATGATTACTACAGTAGCATAATCATGTGAACACATAAAAACAGTAAGGGTAAATGTTGGGTTGTCTCCCAACAAGCACTTTTCTTTTATGCCTTTTAGCTAGGCATGATGATTTCAATGATGCTCGCATAAAAGATATGAATTGAAACAAAAGAAGAGCATCATGAAACACAAGGCAAGCACATTTAAGCTAACCCACTTCCTATGCATATGGATTTTGTGAGCAAATAACTTTTGGGAGCAAGAATCAACTAGCATAGGAAGGCAAAACAAACATAACTTCAAGATTTTCAACACATAGAGAGGAAACTTGATATTGTTGCAATTCCTACAAGCATATGTCCCTCCCTCATAATAATTTTCAGTGGCATCATGAATGAATTCAACAATATTACTATCACATAAAGCATTCTTTTCATGATACGTGAGCATAGAAATTTTGATACTCTCCACATAAGCAAATTTATTCTCATCAATAGTAGTGGGAGCAAACTCAACAAAATAACTATCATGTGATTGAAAATTAAAATCATGATGACAAGTTTCATGGTTATCATTATTCTTTATAGCATACATGTCATCACCATAATCATCATAAATAGCAACTTCATTGTCAAAATCAATCAAACCCTCTTCCAAAATAGTGGACTCATCATTAAATAAAGTCATGACCTCTCCAAATCCACTTTCATCAATATAATCATCATAAATAGGAGGCTTGCAATCATCATAATAAATTTTCTCATCAAAACTTGGGGGACTAAAAATATCATCTTCATCAAACATATCATCCCCAAGCTTATGGCTTTGCATATCATTAGCATCATGGATATTCAAAGAGTTCATACCAACAACATTGCAATCATGCTCATCATTCAAATATTTTGTGCCAAACATTTTATTGACTTCTTCTTCTAACAATTGAGCACAATTTTCCGATCCATCATTTTCAAGAAAGATATTATAAAGATGATCAATAATATGATGCAACCTCAATTCCATTTTTTATAGTTTTCTTTTATAAACCAAACTAGTGATAAAACAAGAAACTAAAAGATTCGATTGCAAGATCTAAAGATATACCTTCATGCACTCACCTCCCCGGCAAAGGTGCTAGAAAAGAGCTTGATGTCTACTACGCAACTTTATTCTTGTAAACTCGTGTTGGGCCTCCAAGCAAAGAGTTTTGTAGGACAATAGAAATTTTCCCTCAAGTGGATGACCTAAGGTTTATCAATCCGTGGGAGGTGTAAGACGAAGATGGTCTCTCTCAAGCAACCCTGCAACCAAATACAAGAAATCTCTTATGTCCCCAACACACCCAGTACAATGGCAAATTGTGTAGGTGCACTAGTTCGGTGAAGATATGGTGATAAAAGTGTAATATGGATAATATATATTGGTTTTTGTAATAGGAACAATAAAAAGCATCAAGGTAACAAGTAACAAAAGTGAGCACAAACAGTATTGCAATGCTTGAAAACAAGGCCTAGGGTCCGTACTTTCGCTAGTGCAATCTCTCAACAATGCTAACATAGTTGTATCATATGATTATCCCTCAAAGTGCAATAAAGAATCACTCCCGAGTTCCTATTAGCGGAGAACAAAAGATAGAAATTGTTTGTAGGGTACGAAACCACCTCAAAGCTATTCTTTCCGATCAATCTATCCCAGAGTTCGTACTAAAATAACACAAGCTATTCTTTTTGATCGATCTAATAAAGAGTTGATACTAAAATAACACCATATGACACACATCAACGAACTCTAATGTCACCTAGATACTCCAATGTCACCACGAGTACCCGTGAGTTAATTCTATGATATGCATCAAACAACTTCATGATCATAATATTCAATCCACTCAAAGAACTACAAGGAGACCCCAAAGTTTCTATCGGTGAAAAGATAATAAAAATGTGCATCAACCCCTATGCACAGATTACCCTAATGTCACCTCGGGAATCCGCAAGTTGAGTGCCATAACATACATCAAGTGAATCAATATGATGCCCCATGTCACCTCAAGTATTCATACCACAAGACATACATCATGTGTTCTCAAATCTGAATATTCAATCCAACAAGGCAAAACTTCAAAGGGTAAAGATTCAATTCATCACAACAAGAGTTGAGAGGGAAGAAACATCATATGATCCATCTATGTTAACAAAGCCCATGATATATCAAGATCGTGACATCTCAAGATCACGAGAGAGAGAGAGAGAGAGATTAAACACATAGCTACTGGTACAAACCCTCAGCCCCGAGGGTGGACTACTCCCTCCTCATCGTGGTGGCCGTCGGGATGATGAAGATGGCCACCAGTGATGATTTCCCCCTCCGACAGGGTGCTGGATCGGGCTCCTGATTAGTTTTTGGTGGCTATAGAGGCTTGTGGCGGCGGAACTTCCGATCTAGGGCTGTTTTTTATGATTTCTCTATTTATAGGATTTTTTTGGTGTCGGTTTCATGCGAAGATGGGCCTCAAGGTGAGCACAACCCACCAGGGCACGGACAAGGGCCCAAGCGCGCCCGGTGTCTTGTGCCCTACTCCTTCACCTTCTGGTCCTTCCACGAAGCTTCGGGGGTCTCTTTTGTTCCAAAAAAATCGTCAAAAAGGTTCAGCTCATCTGTAGAACTTTATTTCTGCACAGAAAACAACACCACGGTAGTTCTGCTGAAAACAGCGTCAGTCCAGGTTAGTTCCATGCAAATCATACCAAAACCATATAAAATTGTTGTAAACATGGTATGAATACTTCATAAATTATAGATACGTTGGAGACGTATCAGTTCACATTTTATTCATGGTGCTTTCCATAAAATGCTTGCTAAATATGATGTTAATCATATAATTGCATCTCCATATCATCCTCAGTCTAGTGGTCAAGTAGAATTGAGCAATAGAGAGATTAAATTGATTTTGTAAAAGACTATTAATAGATCTAGGAAGAATTGGTCTAAGTAACTTGATGATGCATTATGGGCTTATAGAATTGCTTATAAGAATCCTATGGGTATGTCTCCGTATAAAATGGCTTATGGAAAAGCATGTCACTTACCTCTTGAATCAGAACATAAGTCATATTGGTCTTTTAAAGAGCTCAACTATGATTTCAAACTTGCCGGTGAGAAGAGGTTATTTGACATTAGCTCACTTGATAAATGGAGATCCCAAGCCTATGAGAATGCCAAGTTATTTAAGGAAAAAGTTAAAAGATGGCATGACAAGAGGATACACAAGCATGAGTTTAATGTAGGTGATCATGTTTTGATATACAACTCTCGTTTAAGATTTTTTGCAGGAAAACTTCTCTCTAAATGGGAAGGTCCTTACATTATCGAGGAGATCTGTCGTTCCGGTGCCATCAAAATCAACAACGCCGAAGGTGATAGACGGTCAAAGAATCAAACACTATATCTCAGGTAATCCCATCAATGTTGAGACCAATATAATTGACACCATAACACCGGAGGAGTACATAAGGGACACTTTCCAGAATGTTTCAGACTCCGAAAAGGAATAGGTATGTGATACGGTAAGTAAACCGACTCCAAAACTGTTCTACTAGCAATTTTCTCCATTTTGGAATATTTAAAAAATTAGGAAAATTAAAAGTAGTCCGAAGAGCGCACGAGGCATCCACAAGGGTGGAGGGCGTGCCCCCTGCCTTGTGGCCACCTCGTGTTCCCTCCGGACTTCGTTTTCTTGCACACTACTTCTTTTGGTCGGTAAAAGTTCATTATATAATCTCCTGAAGGTTTTGACCACCGTACCATGGCAAAACCTCCTGTTTTTGTTTTGAGTTATTTCTGTAGCAGATTTGGAGCAAGATGTCTTTGCAAGAGTCAGTCGGGGAGAGTCGTGTCTCTCATCAGATGCCGGGCCCAGGAGCAAACAACGAAGGTGACCACTTTGGGCCATCAACGGAAGAAGAGATGGAGGACGACTTGAAAAGGGTGGATGCCATGGAGGAGGATCAATAAGTTACCTCTCGTCTTCAAACCAGATTCATGATTGAGGAACTTCAGAGCTTAGCAATACCAAATTCGGTCATCCCTCCCAATGCTAAATTTCTCTCTTATGAAAATATGAAAAAGAGTGTTGCTTTTTCACCCGCAGCGGTGAAACATCCATGGGTGAATGGAGCTCTAGCAGTCACGGGTAAACTTCGCAGGGAAATAATGGATTCTAAGCAGCAAATTAATAAGCTCAAGGAAGAGAATCGCATCCTAAGGGGCATCATCGCCAAGAATATGACATCATCACATCCGAAGAAAGAGACATAAATACATGGGTATGGGCACTCCCCTTGGCAACTGCCAAGCTTGGGGGAGGTGCCCCGGTATCGTATCACCATCACACCTTTAGCTTTTGAAAGTGCGTTAAGTCGACTAGAGGGGGGTGAATAGGCGATTTTTACAAATTCGTCACTAAGGAATGTCAGGGTGAGGAAATTCCTAAGTCACGAACAACTAGCAGCGGAATAAGTACTCAAGTGTAAGCATAACAGAGTAACACCATAGTCATCGTGATGAAATGAAAAACAAACACAGAGCACGAGTAGCGTAAACACAGGATAAGCATGCCGAAGACAAACTGACTGAAGAAATAAGATTGAGGAAATTGAGAGAGTCTTCCGTCAAAGTATTCAAACAGTAACGATCAAGTACAACAGTAAGTAACTGAGGAAATTGAAGGGTTGAGGAAATAGAACCAGTAGCTCGGTGAAGACAGTGATTTGGTAGACCAGCTCCAACTGTTGTGACAGTTGTATGTCTGGTTGGAGTGGCTAGGTATTTAAACCTGAGGACACACGGTCCTCACTGTATTCTCCTTGAGCTAAGGTCACACAAACCTCGCCCAATCACTCGTGGTAAATTTTCAGGTGAGTTCCAAACCTTCACAAACTCGGTCACTCGGCGATCCACAATTTCCTCTTGGATGCTCTAGACCATAACGCCTAACCGTCTGGAAAATGCACAGTCTTCAAAGGTAACAAGCATCGGTTCCATAGAGGAACAATCTCTCCAGTGATGCTCAACCACTTTGGGTTTGTAGGTGTTTGGGTTTGGGTTTTCCTCACTTGATGATTTTCGCCCAAAGTCCTAGGAGGATGGGATGCTCTCAATGACAAGTGTCAGTTTCTCTCAGAGCAGCCAACCAGCTAGTGGTTGTAGGGGGCGGCTATTTATAGCCTAGGGAGCAGCCCAACATGATAAGACATAAAGGCCCTTCAATGATATGATCGTTAGGTGGGTAGATATTTAGGGACAGCTGGCGCATAGCACAACAACGGTCGGATATTTGATCTATCAAATTCCTCAGGGCTATCATGTTCCGCACTTTTAGGCAATCCGCACTGGTGAATTCCTAACTCCTCGGTCAAAACAAATTCCTCATAGAACAGAAGATCTTCGTCTCTGTCACTGAAGAAATTGACTGAACAGTATGGGATTTCCAATGGCTTCACTCGAAAGGATTGGGTAGGTGTAGGATTTTGAGATGAGCATCACTTGGAAACTTTTCCTTAGTTTTACCTCGACCCCTTTAACAGTACGGTGTTTCCTATGACTCAAGAAAGAGAAAAACGAAACTATGAAAACAGAAGTCTTCATGCTTCATATTTCTCGCATGAATATAGAGTCTTCATGGTCGCACCAATTTCTTCACTATCAAAGTCTTTAGAAAGCCAATGTCTTCTGTTGAAGACATTCATTTTTACGGGTCGACTTTCTGTATAAATATCAAACTCCTCATAGACTTATAGACCTGTGTACACTCACAAATGCATCAGTCCCTTAACCTATAAGTCTTCAATACAGCAAAATCACTAAGGGGCGCTGTCGGTGTCAAAACCAGCGGATCTCGGGTAGGGGGTCCCGAACTGTGCGTCTAAGGCTAATGGTAACAGGAGGCAGGGGACACGATGTTTTACCCGAGTTCGGGCCCTCTCGATGGAGGTAATACCCTACTTCCTGCTTGAGTGATCTTGATGATATGAGTATTACAAGAGTTGATCTACCACGAGATCGTAGAGGCTAAACCCTAGAAGCTAGCCTATGATTATGATTGTTATTGTCCTACGGACTAAACCCTCCGGTTTATATAGACATCGGAGGGGGCTAGGGTTACACAGAGTCGGTTACAGAGAAGGAGATCTACATATCCGAATTTCCAAGCTTGCCTTCCACGCCAAGGAGAGTCCCATCCGGACACGGGACGAAGTCTTCAATCTTGTATCTTCATAGTCCAAAAGTCAGGCCAAAATATATAGTCCGGCTGTCCGAGGACCCCTTAATCCAGGACTCCCTCAGTAGCCCCTGACCAGGCTTCAATGACGATGAGTCCGGCGTGCAGATTGTCTTCGGTATTGCAAGGCGGGTTCCTTCTCCAAATACTCCATAGAAGATTTTGAACACAAGAATCGTGTCCGGCTCTGCAAAACAAATTTCACATACCACTGTAGAGAGTATAATATTCCAAGATCTGATCTGTTGACGGCTTTTTATGACATCATGCCGCGGTCCGGTCTTTATTCGAACCGTTTTTCACAACCTGCCATCGCACATATCGTGAGGCAGCTTTATCGGCACATCTCGTCGAAGCAGAGATTGTGTCCCCTTATCACGGGATTCTCATCAATACGGGTATGGGTAACCCAACCGTGCCATCAATCGTGGCGCTTGGGAAATGAGCGATTTTAACAGGCAAGTGGGGCGGTGCTAGGATCTTTGCTGCCTTTATAAGGGGATAAGAACTCCCCATTTCACCCACACCTTCTTCTTCCGTTCATTCATCCCTTCTTGCTCAAGCCCTAGCGCTCAGGCATTCGTCTTCTCCACCCAAAAAGGTTTCCCAAAAAATTTCTGGATCTGGAGCAGGCGGCAAGTGGATGGCCTCTACTGTCCGGGAGAAGGATATCAAAAAGCTTTGGGGGGCCAGGTATCTGGCCAAGAGAATCGGCCATCGCCTTCCAACGGCGAGACAAATTGTCCCCACCACGGAGCCCCACGAGAGGGTGGTATTCCTCCCTAATTTTGTCCGCAGGCTAGGGTTTACCCTCCACCCATTTGTTCGCGGCATCATGTATTATTACGGGATTGATTTTCATGATCTATCCCCAAATTCCTTCCTCAACATCTCGACATTCATCGTCATGTGCGAGGCCTTTCTCTGCGTCCCGCCGCACTTTGGCTTATGGCTGAAGGTTTTTAATGTGAAGCCCAAGGTAGTGAGCGGCGAGCATGCCGAATGCGGAAGTGCCATGATGAGCAATATGCCCAATGTTACATGGCCGACAGGGACTTTCAATGATTCCGTCAAGGAGTGGAAGCAGCAGTGGTTTTACATCACCGAGCCGCGTGGCAAGGAATGAGCCGCCGTTCCAGAGTTCTGATCCGGTGCCCCCCTGCGACTTATGTCTTGGCACAAGAAGGGCCTGAACTGGGCCTCGTCTGATGATCTATCGGAGCTCCAGACGCGCGTCCAAGACATGGAAGACAAGAGCATCAAGCTCTTCAATGTAGTCCAGGTGATGTTTGTTCACCGGATTCTACCATGTCAAAACCGGGCTTGCAATCTATGGGAGTTCGACCCGGCCAAGCACCAGACCCTGCTAGAGCTCTTTGTCTCTATGCATAAGGACATCTAGAAGGTGTTTTTTAAGTCTGGCAAACCAAGGCCGGACTCCACCGAGGACCGCAGGTACCAATTGTCCCGCCCCGCAAGTTCGGTAAGTAACTGTATGTTCGATAATTCATGTGTTTTATCTGCACATCCTCAGGAAAATACTTAACGTATTCCCCGTCAATTTCCTAGAGTTGGGCGAAGAAGGCGGGGCGGATCTACTGTCCGGCCCCGCTGCCAGAAGAACCGGCCGGCCCACTTCTGATGAAGATGCTAGTCCCGGCGCCTTATAAGGCACCGAAGAAGAAGGCCGAAAAGGAGTCCAAGAAGACCAGGGCGGCCTCCGTCGCCGTAGAGCCTCGGACACAAAATCTGAAGACTCCGATGCCCATTCTTCCTCCGAAGAGGACAGGGGGAGGAGTGATGACCCACAAGTGTAGGGGATCAATCGTAGCCCTTTCGACAAGTAAGAGTGTCGAACCCAACGAGGAGCAGAAGGAAATGATAAGCGGTTTTCGGTAAGGTTTCCTCTGCAAGCACTGAAATTGTAGGTGATAGATAGTTTTGTGATAAGATAAATAGTAACGAGTAACAAGTAAATAAAGTAAGTAAAGTGCAGAAAGGTGGCCCAATCCTTTATGTAGCAAAGGATAAGCCTGGACAATTTCTAATAATGAGAAAGGAGCTCCCGAGGACACATGGGAATTATCGTCAAGCTAGTTTTCATCACGTTCATATGATTCGCGTTCGGTACTTTGATAATTTGATATGTGGGTGGACCAGTGCTTGGGTACTACCCTTACTTGGACAAGCATCCCACTTATGATTAACCCCTATTGCAAGCGTCCGCAACTACAAAAGAAGTATTAAGGTAAACCTAACCACAACATTAAACATATGGATCCAAATTAGCCCCTAACGAAGCAACACATAAACTAGGGTTTAAGCTTCTGTCACTCTAGCAACCCATCATGTACTTATTACTTCCTTATGCCTTCCTCTAGGCCCAAATAATGGTGAAGTGTCATGTAGTCGACGTTCACATAACACCACTAGAGGAAAAGACAACATACATCTCATCAAAATATCGAACGAATACCAAATTCACATGACTACTAATAGCAAGACTTCACCCATGTCCTCAGGAACGAACATAACTACTCACAAAGCATATTCATGTTCATAATCACACGAGTAATAATATGCATAAAGGATCTGAACATATAATCTTCCACCAAGTAAACCAATTAGCATGAACTACAAGGAGTAATCAACACTACTAGCAACCCACAAGTACCAATTTGTGGTTTTGATACAAGATTGGATACAAGAGATGAACTAGGGTTTTGAGAGGAGATGGTGCTGGTGAAGATGTTGATGGAGATTGACCCCCTCCCGATGAGAGGATCATTGGTGATGATGTTGGTGATGATTTCCCCCTCCCGGAGGGAAGTGTCCCCGGTAGAACAGCTCCGCCGGAGCCCTAGATTGATTCCGCCAAGGTTCCGCCTCGTGGTGGCGGAGTTTCATCCCGTAAGCTTGCCCACGATTTTTTCCAGGGTAAAAGCTTTGATATAGCAGAAGATGGACACCGGGGGCCCACCAGGGGGTCCAGGAGACAGGGGGCACCCAGTAGGGGGGGGCCTCCACTCTCCTGGACAAGGTGTGGGCCCCCTAGTGTATTTCTTTTGCCCAATAATTCTTATTAATTCCAAAAAGATGTTTCGTGGAGTTTCAGGATTTTTGGAGCAGTACATAATAGGTTTCCAATGTTTGCTCCTTTTCCAGCCAGAATTCCAGCTGCCGGCATTCCCCATCTTCATGGTAAACCTTGTAAAATAAGAGAGAATAGCCATAAGTATTGAGATATAATGTGTAATAACAGTCCATAATGCAATAAATATTGATATAAAAGCATGATGCAAAAAGGACGTATCAACTCCCCCAAGCTTAGACCTCGCTTGTCCTCAAGCGGAAGCCGAAATCGAAAAATATGTCCACATGTTTAGAGATAGAGGAGTCGATAAAAATAAAATACAGACATGAGGGCATCATGATCATTCTTATAACAACAACATATATATATATATATATATATATATATATATATATATATATTATCATATGATTTCCTATGCTCAAGTGACAATCAATTCACAATGTCAAGTATGGTTCAAAAACTTCATTGAGAACTAACAAACAATAATCTCAGTCATTGAAGCAATTGCAATTTATCATAACGTCAAAAAGAGTCAACAATAGAGATTTTTAGCAAATTCACATACTCAACTATCTTGTAATCTTCTACAATTGCTAACACTCACGAAATACTTGTGGTTATGGAGTTTCGGTCAGACACTGAGGAAGATAGGGGCTTATTGTGTTGCCTCCCAACGTATTCACCTTTAGGTGATGTCAACAATAATAGCCCATGCTAACGAACATCCAATTGGATATATATATATATATAAATATATATATATATATATATATCATGATCTTTCAAATACGAGGAGCTTGCCAAAGGATAAAATGAAGAAGGGACAGGCGAGGATCACCTTGACTCAAGCATAAAGTAAAAACAAAAGGTAAAAGATAGGCCCTTCGTAGAGGGAAGCAGAGGTTGTCATGTGCATTTAGGGTTGATGCACAAAATCTTAATGCAAAAGAATGTCACTTTATATTGCCCCTTGCGTGTGGACCTTTATTATGCAGTCCGCCGCTTTTATTACTTCCACAACAAGATCGTACAAAGCTTATTTTCTTTGCACTAATAAGTCATACATATTTAGATAGAAATTTTATTGCTTGCAACATGACAACTTACTTGAAGGATCTTACTCAATCCATAGGTAGGTATGGTGGACTCTCATGGCAAAACTGGGTTTAAGGATATTTGGAAGCACAAGTAGTATCTCTACTTGGTGCAAGGAATTTGGCTAGCATGAGGGGGAAAGGCAAGCTCAACATGTTTGGAAGGTCAATGACAATATACTTTAACTGAGATGTGCGAAAACATAAACCATTATGTTGTCTTCCTTGTCCAACGTCAACTCTTTTAGCATGTCATACCTAATGAGTGCCCAATTATAAAAGGTGTCGAAGATAATATATTTATATGTGAACCCCTCTTTCCTTATCACTTCCTATTAATTGCAACGATGACCAAGACTATGTTTATCAACTCTCAACAACTTTTATGCCTCATACTTTCTATATGTGAAGTCATCACTATCCATAAGATCAATATGAACTCTTTTATTTTTCTATTCTACTTTCTCAAGATCATGGCAACATAGCAAAGCCCTTGACTCAACACTAATATTTATTATAGATAGCTCAGGGACTCGATTGCAAAAAGAGATCACAAAGCAAACTCAAAACTACTTGATATCAAAACTTCAATCTACTAGATCAATATACTACTAATAGGATCGAACTAAATAAAACGGTAAAGATAGGAGTGTGATGGTGATACGATACCAGGGCACCTCCCCCAAGCTTGGCAGTTGCCAAGGGGAGTGCCCATACCCATGTGATTATGTCCTCGGAGGTGATGGAGGAGGTGAGGATGACGGTGGATAATCGCACATTGAGCGTAAAAGCTCCTCCAACTTCCGAATAATGCCCTTGAGTCCGGCGATATGATCCTTCAACAGAATATTCTCCTGCGTGAGATACTTGTTCTGTTTGCGGGCTAACTCAATTATCTTGAAAGCTTCAATCTCTGTTGGAGTAAAGAGGTTAGGTAAAGGTTGAGGGATATCTTCTTCTTTCACCGCCGGAGCTTGAACCTCCATAGCCTTCTTGATCCCTTCATCCTTGTTGATCTCTTCCGGTTCTTCTCTTTTCAGCTCTATCGTCAGTAGCCAAGCATCCTTGTCTTCGTTGTTGGAGGAGGGTGACGTCATAATGCTCTAGATCTGAAACAAAAACAACTCGAAACGAAAACAGAGGATATTTTTGTGATACGGTGGTCAAAACCTTCGGGAGTATATATAATGAATTTTTACCGACCAAAACACGTAACGTGCAAGAAGACGGAGTCCAGGAGGCACACGAGGGGCCCACGAGACAGGGGGGCGCGCCCAGTAGGAGGGGCCGCACCCTCCACTCTCGTGGGGGCCTCGTGTCCCTTTCGGAGTACTTCTTCCTTCCTAAAATTCTTAAATATTCCAAAACTGATAAAAATTGCCATTGGAGTCGTTTTGGAGTCGGTTTACTTAACGTACCACATACCTATTCCTTTTTAGAGTCTGGAACGCTCTGGAAAGTGTCCCTTATGTATTCCTCAGGGGTTACGTTTCCATAATATTAGTTTCAACATTGATAGGATTACCTGAAATATAGTGTTTAATTCTTTGACCGTTTACCACCCTTGGACTTGTGCCTTCGAAGTTGTTAATTTTTATGGCACCAGAACGATAGACCTCCTCGATAACGTACGGACCTTCCCATTTTGAGAGAAGTTTTCCTGCAAAAAATCTTAAATGAGAGTTGAATAATAATACATAGTCTCCTACGTTAAACTCACGCTTTTGTATCCTCTTATCATGCCAGTGTTTGACTTTTTCTTTGAATACCTTGCCATTCTCATATGCTTGGGTTCTCCATTCATCAAATGAGCTAATATCAAACAACCTCTTCTCACCGGCAAGTTTGAAGTCATAGTTGAGCTCTTTAATAGCCCAATATGCTTTATGTTTAAGTTCTAGAGGTATATGACACGCTTTTCCATAAACCATCTTATAAGGAGACATACCCGTAGGATTTTTGTATGCAGTTCTATAGGCCCATAATGCATCATCAAGTTTTTTGGACCAATTCTTTCTAGATCTATTCACAGTCTTTTGCAAAATTAATTTGAGCTCTCTATTGCTCAACTCTACTTGACCACTAGACTGCGGATGATAAGGAGATGCGATTCTATGATTAACATCATACTTAGCAAGCATCTTACGGAAAGCACCATGAATAAAATGTGAACCACCATCAGTCATAAGATATCTAGGGACTCCAAACCTCGGAAAAATATCTTCTTTAAGAATTTTAATAGAAGTGTTATGATCAGCACTACTAGTTGGAATAGCTTCTACCCACTTAGTAATGTAATCAACAGCAACTAAAATATGTGTATAACCATTGGAGGCAGGAAAAGGTCCCATATAATCAAAGCCCCAAACATCAAACGGTTCAATAACAAGAGAATAATTCATAGGCATATCTTGACGTCTAGTAATGTTACCTACTCTTTGGCATTCATCACAAGATAAGACAAACTTACGAGCATCTTTGAAGAGAGTAGGCCAATAAAAACCAGATTGTAGTACCTTGTGTGCAGTTCTATCCCCAGCGTGGTGTCCTCCATAAGATTCAGAGAGACACTTGCATTAAATATGTTCCTGTTCATGCTCAGGCACACAACGTCTAATAACACCATCTACTCCTTCTTTATAAAGGTGTGGGTCATCCCAAAAGTAATGTCTTAAATCATAAAAGAACTTTTTCTTTTGCTGGTATGTGAAACTAGGCGGTATAAATTTAGCAACAATGTAATTAGCAAAATCAACATACCAAGGAGCAGTACGAGAAGCATTAATGACCGCTAATTGTTCATCAGGAAAACTATCATCAATAGGCAGTGGGTCATCAAGAACATTCTCTAACCTAGATAAGTTATTTGCAACGGGGTTCTCAGCTCCCTTTCTATCAATAATGTGTAAATCAAATTCTTGGAGCAGAAGAACCCATCTAATGAGCCTAGGCTTAGCATCTTTCTTTTCCATAAGATATTTAATAGCAGCATGATCAGTGTGAATAGTAACTTCGGAATCAACAATATAAGGTCTAAACTTATCACATGCAAACACAACTGCTAAGAACTCTTTTTCAGTAGTAGCATTATTTCTCTGTGCAGTATCAAGAGTCTTACTAGCATACTGGATAACATTCAATTTCTTATCAACTCTTTGCCCTAGAACAGCACCTACAACATAATCACTAGCATCGCACATAATTTCAAAAGGTAAATTCCAATCAGGTGGCTGAACAATAGGTGCAGTGATCAAAGCTTTCTTAAGTATTTCAAATGCTTCTACAAAATCATCATCAAAGACAAAAGGAATATCTTTTTGCAATAAATTAGTCAGAGGCCTAGAGATTTTAGAAAAGTCCTTAATGAACCTCCTATAAAAACCGGCATGACCAAGGAAACTTCTTATACCTTTTATGTCCTTGGGACATGGCATCTTTTCAATAGCATCAACTTCACCTTTGTCAACTTCAATACCTCTCTCGGAGATCTTATGCCCCAAGACAATGCCTTCATTAACCATAAAGTGACATTTTTCCCAATTCAGGACGAGACTAGTGTCTTCGCATCTCTGCAAAACTCGATCAAGGTTGCTGAAACAATCATCAAAGGAGGATCCATAAACGGAGAAATCATTGATAACCCACAAGTATAGGGGATCGCAACAGCTTTCGAGGGTAGAGTATTCAACCCAAATTTATTGATTCAACACAAAGGGAGCCAAAGAATATTCTTGAGTATTAGCAGTTGAGTTGTCAATTCAACCACACCTGGATAACTTAGTATCTGCAACAAAGTATTTAGTAGCAAAAGTGGTATGATAATAAAAGTAACGGTAGCATAAGTAAAGATAAATGTTTTTGGGTTTTTGTAGTAGTTGTAACAGTAGCAACGAAAAAGTAAATAAGCAAAGAACAATATATGAAAAGCTCGTAGGCAATGGATCAGTGATGGATAATTATGCCGGATGCGATTCCTCATGCAATAGTTATAACATAGGGTGATATAGAACTAGCTCCAATTCATCAATGTAATGTAGGCATGTATTCCGTAAATAGTCATACATGCTTATGGAAAAGAACTTGCATGACATCTTTTGTCCTACCCTCCCGTGGCAGCGGGGTCCTTACGGAAACTAAGGGATATTAAGGCCTCCTTTTAATAGAGAACCGAAACAACGCATTAGCACATAGTGAATACATGAACTCCTCAAACTATGGTCATCACCGAGAAGTATCCCGATTATTGTCACTTCGGGGTTGTCGGATCATAACACATAATAGGTGACCATAGACTTGCAAGATAGGATCAAGAACACACATATATTCATGAGAACATAATAGGTTCAGATCTGAAATCATGGCAGTCGGGCCCTAGTGACAAGCATTAAGCATAGCAAAGTCATAGCAACATCAATCTCAGAACATAGTGGATACTAGGGATCAAACCCTAACAAAACTAACTTGATTACATGGTAAATCTCATCCAACCCATCACCGTCCAGCAAGCCTACGATGGAATTACTCACGCACGGCGGTGAGCATCATGAAATTTGTGATGGAGGATGGTTGATGATGACGACGGTGACAAATCACCCTCTTCGGAGCCCCGAACGGACTCCAGATCAGCCCTCCTAAGAGAGATTAGGGCTTGGTGGCGGCTCCATGTCGTAAAACACGATGAAACTTTCTCTCTGATTTTTTTCCTCCCCGAACGTGAATATATGGAGTTGGAGTTGAGGTCGGTGGAGGTCCAGGGGGCCCACGAGATAGGAGGCCGCGCCCTAGGGGGGGCGCCCCCCTGTCTCGTAGACAGGCTGTGGGCCCCCTGGCATTAATTCTTTCGCCAGGACATTCCGAGAACTTTTCTTTTCTACAAATAAAACAACATCATGGTAGTTCTGCTAAAAACAACGTCAGTCCGGGTTAGTTTCATTCAAATCATGCAAGTTAGAGTCCAAAACAAGGGCAAAAGTGTTTGTAAAAGTAGATACGTTGGAGACGTATCAACTCCCCCAAGCTTAAACCTTTGCTTGTCCTCAAGCAATTTAGTTGATAAACTGAAAGTGATAAAGAAAACTTTTACAAACTCTGTTTGCTCTTGTTGTTGTAACATGAAAAGCCAGCATTCAAGTTTCAGAAAATATTATGAACTAACCATACTCACAATAACACATAGGTCTCACAATTACTCATATCAATAGCATAATCAGCTAGCGAGCCATAATAATAAAACTCGGATGACAACACTTTCTCAAAATAATCATAACATAATATAACAAAATGGTAACTCGCTAGCCCTTTCTGAGACTGCAAAACATAAATGCAGAGCACCTTTAAAGATCAAGGACTGACTAAACATTTTAATTCATGGTAAAAGAGATCCAGTCAAGTCATACCCAATATAAACCAATAGTAATGAATGCAAATGACAGTGTGCTCTCCAGTGGGTGCTTTTAATAAGAAGGATGATGATTCAACATAAAAGTAAATAGATAGGCCCTTCACAGAGGGAAGCAGGAATTTGTAGAGGTGCCAAAGCTCGATTTTAAAATAGAGATTGAATAACATTTTGAGCGGCATACTTTTGCTGTCAACGCAACAACTATGAGATGGATGTATCTTCCATACTACATGCATTATAGGCAGTTCCTGTGGCGACCGATTCTCCGGGTATTAATTCCCAGAAAATGGCCCTTGTGCTCACCAGCCCCAGGATAACTGTTAGCTGATGAGGCACTAACTTGATACAAAAATTCCAAGCAAAATACAAAATATGTAGTACAAGACCATTATGGCCTGTGAGTACAACAAATGGTTTCTAGTGGTTGATGGCGGAAGTGGTTTGTGGATCATCAATGTCTATGGGACTCCATGTTTCCACAGGAACAGCTGACCAGGTTAACTCCTATCTTCACGAGACTACTATCACTGTTGCTTAAGTTCCGGGACTGTCCGCTTGGTCGCTCCTCTCCGCGCAAGAAAATCTGGCCAAGACAATAGCCAGGGACAAGCCAGTGAGTACTTTGAATGTACTCGCAAACATTATGAACACAGGCATAATATGACATCGATGTGCTGAAAATATTATAAGAACATGACGTCAGTCACCAATGATAAATAAAACTGTGATGCGTACGAGCATGTTAAATATGAATATGCAATAACATAGCAATATTAGAATTATGAAACAAATAATAAACGTGCCACAGTTGGGCGTCTAAGAGACACCACGTAAAGGGTTTTTAAAAGAAATGCCACAGTCGGGCGTCTGAGCGACACCACATACAAGGCTTAAAAAGAAATGCCACAGTCGGGCGTCTGAGCGACACCACATACAGGGCTTTAAAAGAAATACCACAGTCGGGCGTCTGAGCGACACCACATAAAGGGCTTTTAAAAGAAATGCCACAGTCGGGCGTCTGAGCGACACCACATACATGGCTTTAAAAGAAATACCACAGTCGGGCGTCTGAGCGACACCACATAAAGGGCTTTAAAAGAAACAATCATAGTGAATATCCCGGAGGTAGAACCATCCCAGAGATACTCGATAATAACAATAATAACACGGGTTAGTCAACAATAATAATGATCATAATTATCACAAGTCACAGGTAGTAACTCCAGTTTTGGTTTAACAGTTTCACCTCCGAAGACCGACACTAAGACCGACACTTGACCCATCCCAGACTGTAGTCCTTAACCATGGACACGGCTATTCGAATAGGTTTTAATCTCTACAGAGGGTGTACTCTTTACCCACGAGTAACGGATTCCATTAGTCCATCGGGACTAATTCCGTCTACGGTCTTTTTGTTGAAAACACACCTAACTTGCACACACCAGCTTAACTCACCTGTGTCTAGAATCACCCATGACACCTGTCAAGCAAAACTCTAAGTGGGGAGGCTACAACCTCGACGTAACATGGGATCACAAAAATTTATACCGCGAACAAGACTGGGGAAGCTACCCCCTTCAGCTACAACCGAAACACCCATGCTCCCGGACCCGGTGGCATGACTACCGGATGCCTCCAGTATCTTCCACCACGGCCTCTCTGTACGGTGTGTGCTAGGAAAGGGGTTGACAACTTACTGAACCGTACCCTACTTATTGTAGAGACGAGTGGTAGTACGAAGCAAGTATGGGGGTTACTGGCACAAGACTCGATCTACGGTCGACTCAGGAGGTTGTAATATATCCTGCATGATTAGCATAACAACGCACATATTTCAAATAACAGATAGAAACATCACGCGACATACCCCTCATGCCATACCGGACATGACCGTCTCGACAGAGGACTAGGAACAAGACCGTGTCTACCCAAGACAGAGGCCTTCCCGGCTTCCCTTCGGTATGCATGAAATACATATGACGGTGATTTCCATCACAAATTATGTCAACTTCATTAGCATAAACTCATTAAAAATGCACTCATAAGTAGGATCACTTCCTCACATAAAATGACGTATGCACGTGTTGCGGTGGTGCTATCATCGATTCAAACAACACACACATAAATTTCACCAGGGTTCAGAATGCTTGCCTTCAGGTCATGGGAAAGAAGGGTGCATCCAAAACATCTTGAAATCTTCAAAAATCCTATTTAAAAGAATATATATGAATTAACACACAAAACAAAAACAGCAGAAAATTTTGTCTTGAAATTTTTTCAAATAAATCTTAAAATAAACTAGACAATATTTGAAAGAGGTAGGAAAAAGAATTAATTCATTTGGAGCTGTATTTAAAAAGATACAGCCGGTCAAAGTTTGGTCAAAAATCTGATATTTAAAATAAAAACAGAAAGAAAACGTTTCGAAATATACGTACACGTCGAAGGCGCATTTTGGAAATGCGCTTCCACTTATCCAGCGTGGCTGCGCCTGAGTCACTGACAGTGGGCCCGCCTGGCCCACTGGTCAGGTTTGACTGGTCTCCCTCCCTCTTCTTCCTTGGGCCGGGCAGAGGCGGGGATTCCGGCGATCGTTGCCGGCGAACGGCGGCTCCTCATGGGCTCCAGATGGTCAGGATGGAACTGCAAGACCGGGGCGGTCCTTCCGGTGGTCACTTTGCTCTCTGGGGTGGTCGGGGCTGCCGGCGGTGAGCTCCGCGGCGGACGGTGGTCGTCGGAGAAAGTGAGTTTGAGGCAGCAGTGGCTTTCGACCAAAATCGAGTAGGGGAACGTGCTCACGGGAGGAAGGGAAGGTTCCTGGTGGAGAGAGTGGAGAGGGGGAGGCCTTGGTGGTGCTGGACTAGTCGGGTCAGTGGCGGCGGCTGGAGTTGCCGGAGAGGAAGGAGATGACCCTTTCCCAACGATTGACGGCTAGGGGGGCACGGGTGGGACGGTGTGAGGCTGCCTGTGTGCGTGTTTGAGCTCGGGGTCTCTTTATATAGGCGCTGGAGGTCGGTTCCGAGGCGGCCGGCGATAAGGATGACGGCGAACCGCCCTGCTGTAGCTAGGGCAATGTGGCGGCGACGAGCGATAGTGGACACGATTGCGGATGGGCACGCACTGTTCTAGGAGGCAGCTAGCCGCCACGGCCGTCCTGACGGCGGCGCTGTGGGGTGCCAGGTTGGTCGGGGTGATGTAGCGATGCAAGGGGACACGGCGTGCTGGCTGGGGCCGGTCACGGGCCGGATTTTGGGTGCGGGGTGCGACGCGGCGTCTCGGGCGCACGGGTGCCAAACGCACGCTCTGGGCGCGCCCAGAGCACGCTCGGGACATGCTCGACGAAATGCCAGGGCATCCTAGAGATTGCGGTTGAGGCTGGCAATTAACAGAACTAGTCTAGTTTTAGCAAGAGGACTGAGGGACATGGTGGATTGGTCAGGGGCTCAAGTTCACCATGTAAACTTGAATTCATGCCAAAACTGGCTGTGCACTCAGGGTGTTTGACAAAATGCCAAAAGCACCTAGGTAGTTCTTGGAGTGGCCAAATTCTCCAGATTAGTGTCTCTATGGATGTAAGAGAGAGTGGTGAAGTTAGTTTGCAAAAAGGAGAAACTTGCTAATGCAAGTTTTGCAAAACTACACTTCTGGACAGGGAGTAGATGGCATCATTACATGGGCTAAGAGTGCTCCAAAGAGTGCATGCTCCTGGACTTAGGGGTTTTGCAGGGTTGGCTACAAGCATGAGAATACACAAGGTCACCTGAGCAAGAAAGAATGGGGTTGCGGTAGAAAGCACATGTCTGGTCCAGAATGAAAATGATGTTGATTCACTCAAAAATTTCAAACAACAACACTGGGTTTTTGCATAAAGTGGAATCATGTGCTGCTACTGACATCCCATAATTTTGGTGGAGGCTCTAGCGAATTATTTAAAAGGGTTGTAGTGCAAAACTGTCCACTGGACCAGAGAAGAAAAACAGGCACAAAACTCATAATATGTAATGAAATAGATATATAATTGCACAGAAATGATTTAGAGACCTCACATGATGTCCCCAAATTTTGGTTGGATTTTTAGCTAAGTTTATCAACTGGATGAAGTAGAAAAAGAGCTCCAAAACTCAAACAAGTCATTTTAATGATTAAAGCTCAGGGTGAAATAATTTATAAATAAATCTACTGATTTAGAAATAGTTATACAGAGAGCATAGAAGTTTAATACTTTGGAAAGCTCCACTAAAAAAATTATCCTCAATATTAAAAGAGATGCTCTGAACTCCACAGAAATAATCCAAAAGGAAAAAATTTAAAACTTGTGGCAAAATTTTAAATTTCAAAAATTTGGTTAAATTTTTGGGGTGTTACAACTACTAACCCCCTAAAAAAATCTCGTCCTCGAGATTTGCTAAGGTTTGTAAAACAAAATAAATACTTTTACTAGATCAAAAGATCATTTACACAAGCGGTAAAAAGTGGCTACAGTGAGAGGGCAATAAGTGGTGAATAACTACAATGTGGGCACTGGCATTGTGTGGAGAAATTCCACGTCCCGGACAACGAGTGATTTCTACGCGGGACGTAGTGAATTTAGAATAAATTCCAAATTCAACAATATGCTGGTCGTACCCGAGAGCACATTTCTCCCTCTGGCTGACAGGTGGGACCGGGGCCCATTGTCAGCCTCTCCTTCTTCCTCTGGCTCTCTCTTCTTCCTCTCTCCCACGTGTTTTCCCGGCTTTCTCCACCGGCAACGACTAGCGCGTAGGGCATCTAGGCCGTATTGCGGTAGTGCGCGGCGTGCTTGCTGCCGGTGCAGTGTGCACTCACGTCACGGGCCAGTGCGCTGTCGGCACTGCTTGCGGATTCGCCTCCGAACACCAGCGATCGGGCGACGAGCGGCGCTGGTGGACTTCGTCCACCGTACACCGATCCCGAGCTATAAAACGACCGCGGTGCTCCTTCTTCATCTTCGTACCTGGCCTCGCTTCTCCTCCTTCTGCTCCTCCATTACCGCTCACCGGAGCTCGAGACGTGGCTCCAATGGCGGAGACGGTGCCGGACTGGTACATGATCCTGGTGTGTGGAGGGCCGGCGGTAGTACTGGGGCTCTCGATGCTCCTGTGCGCGATGATCTATGATGATCGTTGTGATGCTGCCGCTCAGGTGTTGGCTCTCCGCGGTGGTGGTGATCACGAGGATTAGGCGTAATCCCGAGTGTTTTACCGCTGTCGATGTGTTGGAGGTGGTTAGTGTCCGGATGATTATCTGCTAATATCTCCCTTGGCGGCATGTGGAGTGCTTAGAAGGGTGGTTGGTGAGATGCAACATGGTTGCGTGTATTTCAGGTAGTGTAAGAGTCCGAGTGGTTGTGGGTCTGCTGCCGCGGTGCTGCGCGAAATAAAACAGATAATCCATGCAGTGAGAGGATAAATGATGCAGCAATTCTGGAAGAAGAAAATCTCATTCCAGGATTTTTTTTCGCGGTTACACAGGCTACTCACGAAGAAAACCACTCACAAACGTAGAAACTAAATACTCGACTTGCCGCACAAATTCGAGGTACCATGCGTAAGTTACAACATAATAGTAAATGCTGAAATAACAAATGTAGCAGTGACATCTAAAATGAGAATGGTAACTGGACAGGGTCTCGAGGAAAAGTCTCTGGTAGTGGAACGCTCTCCTCTTCTATCGGAGGGAGTGGATTGATCAGTCGATGTATGCATCTCTCCGGATCAGGCCTCAGTGGTCTGCCAATGGCAATCTGAGGATTTAAATCAGTGAGATTCTGGAGATAATCCATCACTCGCTGGTTCAAATGCTCTTGCGCGATGATGTACTGGATGAGGTTGGCCAGTACTGGGTCTCTCTCAATTCGCCCACCGGGAAAAGATGTTACTCCCCCGGGCGTTGCACGGCTCGGAAAGTAATAATATCCTCGCTCACGGGCATAGGGCACTGCGGATCGAAGACGAGCAATCGCTTCGTTCGCAGCAGCCTCTATGGCTAAACGTGGGGTTGGCATAGATTTCCCCATGAAGGAAACCTCCGTTGGATCTTGGTTGGGGTCTACGGGAGGAATGTGTATTGCTGCCCAATATTCCGAGGTGGAAGGGGTGATTCTTGATTTGAACAACTTGTACTGGGGTGGCTGGGTAGAACCCATGGTACTGCAGGTAAAGTCCCACAATATTTTGATAAAGCTACCTGGGGTTGCATCTGGGGTTCTCCGATAAATACTAGGGCTCGGCATGGTAGGAAATGGTTGTGGGGGTGGTGCACGAGGCGAGGGTTGCTGAGTAAGGTCACAAGGTGGCCTTCTTATATAGCATCTGGCTGGTTTTATTTACCGTGGTGAAAGGTAATAAATCTGCCAGATTAGCTCCAAAGGTCGTGGTCAGTGTCTGAGATACACATATCTCATAAAGAGACGTGTTACTGTGGGTGTCGTCGGGTCTGGTTTTGGTAGCTGTGCCCGGAAACGTGCAACTATGCGCTGACAAACTACGCAAGGCTACTATAAAAACAGAGGCACAACGACAGGCTGCGATAATACACAAGATTACATGATTACAAAGCGGGGATACACTGAGACTCGGCACTACTCGTACAACATAGTCTACCTCGTTCACGTCTAAACGGGCGTGTCTGGTGGATGTCGAGGCTTCTCCACGTGTCCCACTGCTGGGATTAGTCGGAGATGGCGGAGGAACTGCAGGGTCGGGGTAGCGATGTTGACTATCGCGGGGATTGTTGGCCACAATCCCGTTGGAGTGTGCTCCCAAAAGGTGACGGAGCACTTCTGGGGTCATCAAGACACCTTGGCCGCTGGTTGGAGCTGACCTCAGGGTCTCGATCGGGTGTCCAAACAGCACGACTGGGTTGTCGGCGTCGAACTTGGCTTCCCTGCTTGCCGGGGCTCGGCGAACCAGCTCTCCTCGAGCTACGATCAGATCAATAGTGATTTGATCAAACAATGCCTCTAGTGCACTTACATAGCGCACTAGGTGCAACAACGCGGGATCCGTCTCGTGGCCTCCGCTAGCAACTTGGGGTGGTCTACCATACCCTTCACGCCTGGGGTAGTAGTAGAACGAGCGACAGTTAACTCTAGGCGACAACTGCCGGAGTTGAACTATAGCTTCTCGAGCGGCTAGCTGGATGGCTTGTGGCTCGAAGGAAGTTGTTCTTCTGGTGAACTTGTAGGGACGTTCTGGCGACAAACCCCTACCGTAGATGTGCACAGTGGCCCAGAATTGGCGGTCTTCACCGCTCATGGGTCCTTGGTACACAACATATTCTGGGGGCTCTTCTAACGCGTAGGCACGACGGGTGAGGTTTGCGAGTATGGTCACGAAACCTCCATGATTGGTTGCTGTGGTCTCATTGTGCACTATGGGACCAGGCATTGTGGCTAGGTTGGGGAAGAGGCTGTGCTGGGCCGGGTTGAGGTTAGCGTGCCCTTTTTATAGAAAAGGGAACGGAGTCTTCCTTCGCACGCTTGCGAATGAGACATTTTTGCCATCGGTCATTGGCGTGTGATCGACAGGCTAGACTGATAAGTTGGGCACCGACTGCCAAAAGTGTCGGGATCACTCTGTGGCTATCTTGCATCGGAAGCTTGGCTGGGGTTTTGGTTAGGGTCTGTTAGGTTGGTTTACCTAAGTTATCCGACCTGGCTCAGATAGGATTAGCCAATGGTCAGCCTGGCTCTGGTACCAAGTCTGTGGCGACCGATTCTCCGGGTATTAATTCCCAGAAAATGGCTGTTGTGCTCACCAGCCCCAGGATAACTGTTAGCTGATGAGGCACCAACTTGATACAGAAATTCCAAGCAAAATACAAAATATGTAGTACAAGACCATTCTGGCCTCTGAGTAAAACAAATGGTTTCTAGTGGTTGATGGCGAAAGCGGTTTGTGGATCATCAATGTCTATGGGACTCCATGTTTCCACAGGAACAACTGACCAGGTTAACTCCTATCTTCGCGAGACTACTATCACCGTTACTTAAGTTCCGGGACTGTCCGCTTGGTCGCTCCTCTCCGCGCAAGATAATCTGGCCAAGACAATAGCCAGGGACAAGCCAGTGAGTACTTTGAATGTACTCGCAAACATTATGAACACAGGCATAATATGACAGCGATGTGCTGAAAATATTATAAGAACATGACGTCAGTCACCAATGATAAATAAAACTCTGATGCGTACGAGCATGTTAAATATGAATATGTAATAACATAGCAATATTAGAATTATGAAATAAATAATAAACGTGCCACAGTCGGGCGTCTGAGCGCCACCACATAAAGGGCTTTTAAAAGAAATGCCATAGTCGGGCATCTGAGCGACACCACATACAGGGCTTAAAAAGAAATGCCACAGTCGGGCGTCTGAGCGACACCACATACAGGGCTTTAAAAGAAATACCACAGTCGGGCGTCTGAGCGACACCACATAAAGGGCTTTTGAAAGAAATGCCACAGTCGGGCATCTGAGCGACACCACATACAGGGCTTTAAAAGAAATACCACAGTCGGGCGTCTGAGCGACACCACATAAAGGGCTTTAAAAGAAACAATCATAGTGAATATCCCGGAGGTAGAACCATCCCAGAGATACTCGATAACAACAATAATAACACGGGTTAGTCAACAATAATAATGATCATAATTATCACAAGTCACAGGTAGTAACTCCAGTTCTGGTTTAACAGTTTCACCTCCGAAGACCGACACTAAGACCGACACTTGACCCATCCCAGACTGTAGTCTTTAACCATGGACACGGCTATTCGAATAGGTTTTAATCTCTATAGAGGGTGTACTCTTTACCCACGAGTAACGGATTCCATTAGTCCATCGGGACTAATTCCGTCTACGGTCTTTTTGTTGAAAACACACCTAACTTGCACACACCAGCTTAACTCACCTGTGTCTGGAATCACCCACGACACCTGTCAAGCAAAACTCTAAGTGGGGAGGCTACAACCTCGACGTAACATGGGATCACAAAAATTTATACCGAGCGCAAGACTGGGGAAGCTACCCCCTTTGGCTACAACCGAAACACCCATGCTCCCGGATCTGGTGGCATGACTACCGGATGCCTCCAGTATCTTCCACCACGGCCTCTCTGTACGGTGTGTGCTAGGAAAGGGGTTGACAACTTACTGAACCGTACCCTACTTATTGTAGAGACGAGTGGTAGTACGAAGCAAGTATGGGGGTTACTGGCACAAGACTCGATCTACGGTCGACTCAGGAGGTTGTAATATATCCTACATGATTAGCATAACAACGCACATATTTCAAATAACAGATAGAAACATCACGCCACATACCCCTCATGCCATACCAGACACGACCGTCTCGACAGAGGACTAGGAACAAGACCGTGTCTACCCAAGACAGAGGCCTTCCCGGCTTCCCTTCCGGTATGCATGAAATACGTATGTAGGTGATTTCCATCATAAATTATGTCAACTTCATTCGCATAAACTCATTAAAAATGCACTCATAAGTCGGATCACTTCCTCACATAAAATGACGTATTCACGTGTTGCGGTGGTGCTGTCATCGATTCAAACAACACACACATAAATTTCACCAGGGTTCAGAATGCTTGCCTTCAGGTCATGGGAAAGAAGGGTGCATCCAAAACATCTTGAAATCTTCAAAAATCCTATTTAAAAGAATATATATGAATTAACACACAAAACAAAACAGCACAAAAAGTTGTCTTGAAATTTTTTCAAATAAATCTTAAAATAAACTAGACAGTATTTGAAAGAGGTAGGAAAAAGAATTAATTCATTTGGAGCTGTATTAAAAAAGATACAGCCGGTCAAAGTTTGGTCAAAAATCTGATATTTAAAATAAAAACAGAAAGAAAACGTTTCGAAATATACGTACACGTCGAAGGCGCATTTTGGAAATGCGCTTCCACTTATCCAGCGTGGCTGCGCCTGAGTCACTGACAGTGGGCCCGCCTGGCCCACTGGTCAGGTTTGACTCGTCTCCCTCCCTCTTCTTCCTTGGGCCGGGCAGAGGCAGGGATTCCGGCGATCGTTGCCGGCGAACGGCGGCTCCTCGTGGGCTCCAGATGGTCGGGATGGAACCGCAAGACCGGGGCGGTCCTTCCGGTGGTCACTTTGCTCTCTGGGGTGGTCGGGGCTGCCGGCGGTGAGCTCCACGGCGGACGGTGGTCGTCGGAGAAAGTGAGTTTGAGGCAGCAGTGGCTTTCGACCAAAATCGAGTAGGGGAATGTGCTCACGGGAGGAAGGGAAGGTTCCTGGTGGAGAGAGTGGAGAGGGGGAGGCCTTGGTGGTGCTGGACTAGTCGGGTCAGTGGCGGCGGCTGGAGTTGCCGGAGAGGAAGGAGACGGCTAGGGGGGCACGGGTGGGACAGTGTGAGGCTGCCTGTGTGCGTGTTTGAGCTCGGGGTATCTTTATATAGGCGCTGGAGGTCGGTTCCGAGGCGGCCGGCGATAAGGATGACGGCGAACCGCCCTGCTGTAGCTAGGGCGATGTGGCGGCGACGAGCGCTAGTGGACACGATTGCGGATGGGCATGCACTGTTCTAGGAGGCAGGTGGCAAGCGTTGGCAGCTTGGGCGGCGCTGCCACGGCCGGGCCTGCAAGCGGCCGTCAGCTAGCCGCCACGGCTGTCCTGACGGCGGCGCTGTGGGGTGCCAGGTTGGTCAGGGTGATGTGGCGATGCAAGGGGACACGGCGTGCTGGCTGGGGCCGGTCACGGGCCGGATTTTGGGTGCGGGGTGCGACGCGGCGTCTCGGGCGCACGGGTGCCAAACGCACGCTCTGGGCGCGCCCAGAGCACGCTTGGGACATGCTCGACGAAATGCCAGGGCATCCTAGAGATTGCGGTTGAGGCTGGCAATTAACAGAACTAGTCTAGGTTTAGCAAGGGGACTGAGGGACATGGTGGATTGGTCAGGGGCTCAAGTTCACCATGTAAACTTGAATTCATGCCAAAACTGGCTGTGCACTCAGGGTGTTTGACAAAATTCCAAAAGCACCTAGGTAGTTCTTGGAGTGGCCAAATTCTCCAGATTAGTGTCTCTATGGATGAAAGAGAGTGTGGTGAAGTTAGTTTGCAAAAAGGAGAAACTTGCTAATGCAAGTTGTGCAAAACTACACTTCTGGACAGGGAGTAGATGGCATCATTACATGGGCTAAGAGTGCTCCAAAGAGTGCATGCTCCTGGACTTAGGGGTTTTGCAGGGTTGGCTACAAGCATGAGAAGACACAAGGTCACCTGAGCAAGAAAGAATGGGGTTTTGGTAGAAAGCACATGTCTGGTCCAGAATGAAAATGATGTTGATTCACTCAAAATTTTCAAACAACAACACTGGGTTTTTGCATAAAGTGGAATCATATGCTGCTACTGACATCCCATAATTTTGGTGGAGGCTCTAGGGAATTATTTAAAAGGGTTGTAGTGCAAAACTGTCCACTGGACCAGAGAAGAAAAACAGGCACAAAACTCATAATATGTAATGAAATAGATATATAATTGCACAGAAATGATTTAGAGACCTCACATGATGTCCCCAAATTTTGGTTGGATTTTTAGCTAAGTTTATCAACTGGTTGAAGTAGACAAAGAGCTCCAAAACTCAAACAAGTCATTTCAATGATTAAAGCTCAGGGTGAACTAATATTATAAATAAATCTACTGATTTAGAAATAGTTATACAGAGAGCATAGAAGTTTAATACTTTGGAAAGCTCCACTAAAAAAATTATCCTCAATATTAAAAGAGATGCTCTGAACTCCACAGAAATAATCCAAAAGGAAAAATTTTAAAACTCCTGGCAAAATTTTAAATTTCAAAAATTTGGTTAAATTTTTGGGGTGTTACAGTTCCCAAACAGAATGGTAAAGGTTTATACTCGCCCAACCACCAACAAGCATCAATCCATGGCTTGCTCGAAACAATGAGTGCCTCCAACATACAACAGCCCTGGGGGAGTTTTGTTTAATTATTTTGATTTGCTTTGATCTTTTTGGATCATGGGACTGGGCATCCCAGTTACCGGCCCTTTCTTGTGAATGAGGAGCGGAGTCCACTCCTCTTGAGAATAACCCACCTAGCATCGAAGATATAGGCAGCCCTAGTTGAAACATGAGCTGCTCGAGCATACAAAACAGAATTTAATTTGAAGGTTTGGAGTTTGGCACATACAAATTTACTTGGAACGGCAGGTAAATAACGCATATAGGAAGGTATAGTGGACTCATATGGAACAAGTTTGGGGTTTAAGGAGTTTGGATGCACAAGCAGTATTCCCTCTTAGTATAGGTGAAGGCTAGCAAAAGACTGGGAAGCGACCAACTGAGAGAGCGACAACAGTCATAAACATGCATTAAAATTAATTCACACCGAGTACAAGCATGAGTAGGATATAATCCACCATGAACATAAATATCGTGAAGGCTATGTTGATTTGATTCAACTACATGCGTGAACATGTGCCAAGTCGAGTCACTTAATACATTCAAAGGAGGATACCATCCCATCATATCACATCATAATCATTCTAATAGCATGTTGGCACGCAAGGTAAACCATTATAACTCATAGCTAATCAAGCATGGCACAAGCAACTATAATCTCTAAATTTCATTGCAAATATGTTTACTTCATAATAGTTGACTCAGGAACGATGAACTCATCATACTTACAAAAACAAGAGACGTCAAGTTCATACCAGATTTTCTCATCCCAATAAGTCCATCTTATATCGTCATTATTGCCTTTCACTTGCACGACCGAACGATGCGTATAATAATAAGAGTGCGCGTGCATTGGACTAAGCTGGAATCAGCAAGCATTCAACTCAAGAGAGAAGACAAGTAATATGGGCTCTAAGTTAAATAAACAATCATGCATATAAGAGCCACTAAGCATTTTCAATATAGTCGTCTCAGCCCCCAAAGGAAAGAAAACAAAATAAAACTATTTACACGGGAAAGCTCCCAACAAGTAAGAAGAAGAACTAGAAATCTTTTTGGGTTTTCATTTTAATTCTACTACAAGCAAGGAAATTAAACTAACTATTTTTTGGTTTTTCTTAAGATTTATCAAACACACAAGAACAAAACTAGAAAAAGAAATTTAAACTAGCATGGATAATACAATGAAGGAATATGAACACCGATGACTAGTGTGTGAACATGAATGTAAAGTCGGTGAGAAATATGTACTCCCCCAAGATTAGGCTTTTGGCCTAAGTTGGTCTAGTACCAAGGCCCGCCGCTACTCTCCCTGGTGTAGTGGGAGGTGTAATCAGGATACCACTGGCTGGTCATCTCCGGATCCCACTGGACAGATGATGCACGATAAGGGTCCAGCTCAGGTTCCGGCTCAGGTTCAGGTTCTGGAGTAAAAGCTTGAGCTCGGTGATCGTTCACCGCTTCCGGTGTGACAAGGTGATTTTCTGCAAGAAAATCAAACAACAGAAGCGCAGGCAAAATAATAAACTCAAAGTGTTTCTTATTGAATCTAAGTCTATACAAGAGCATCCTCTCTTCGTTGTCAACAATAAACTTGTGTGCTACCATGCTCTTGTAATCTAAGATGTGAGGAGGCAATTTTATCTCATCCTCCTCATGGTGCCTAATGGGTATCTGAAAATATTTGGCAAGACGTGCAGCATAGATACCTCCAAATATGAGGCCTTTTGTACCATTCAGTGCTAGCCGTTTAGCGATGACAGCACCCATACTAAAAGTATTGTCTCCTGATATGTCCATTTTGCATCATGCTTTTATATCAATATTTATTGCATTATGGGCTGTTATTTCACGTTATGTCACAATACTTATGGCTATCCTCTCTTATTTTACAAGGTTTACATGAAGAGGGAGAATGCCGGCAGCTGGAATTCTGGGCTGGAAAAGGAGCAAATATTGAAGGCCTATTCTGCGCAACTCCAAAAGTCCTGTAACTCCATGGAATATCTTAAAACAAATAAAGAAAAATCGTCGGCAAAGATGAACGCCAGGGGGCCCACACCCTGCTCACGAGGGTGGGGGCGCGCCCCCCTACCTCGTGGGCCCCGTGGTGGCTCTCCGATGCCCATCTTCCCCTATATGAAGTCTTTCGATGAGAAAAAAATAGAAGGCAACCTTCCGGGACGAGACTCCGCCGCCACGAGGTGAACCTTGGCGGAACCAATCTAGGGCTCCGGCAGAGCTGTTCTGCCGGGGACACTTCCCTCTAGGAGGGGGAAATCATCACGATCGTCATCACCAACGCTCCTCTCATCGAGAGAGGGAAATCTCCATCAACATCTTCACCAGCACCCAAGCACCGGTCCACCCACATATCAAATTATCAAAGTACCGAACGCGAATCATATGAGTGTAATGAAAACTAGCTTGACGATATTCCCATGTGTCCTCGGGAGCGCTTTCCCTATTATAAGAGTTTGTCCAGGCTTGTCCTTTGCTACAAAAAGGATTGGGCCATCTTGCTGCACTTTATTTACTTTTGTTACTTGTTGCTCGTTACAATTTATCTTATCACAAAACTATCTGTTACCACTTGTTTCAGTACTTGCAGAGAATACCTTGCTGAAAACCGCTTATCATTTCCTTATGCTCCTTGTTGGGTTCGACACTCTTACTTATCGAAGGACTACGATAGATCCCCTATACTTGTGGGTCATCAAGACTCTTTTCTAGCGCCGTTGCCGGGGAGTGAAGCGCCTTTGGTAGGTGGAATTTGGTAAGGAAAAATTTATTTAGTGTGCTGAAATTTTCTGTCACTTGTTACTATGGAAAGTAATTCTCTGAGGGGCTTGTTCGGGGTATCTTTGCCCCGTCCATTAGAGCAAAGAGTTGCTCCCCAACCTACTCAACCTACTGAACCTATTGAAAATGACACTCCTTTTGAGATTCCTTCGGGTATGATGGAAAAACTGCTAGCTAACACTTCTAGAGGAGATGGAACAAAGCATCCTGATGAACATCTACGCTATGTGGATGAAGTTTGTGGACTATTTAAGCTTGCAGGTATACCCGACGATGTTGTTAAGAAGAAGGCCTTCCCTTTATCTTTGAAGGGAGACGCATTAACATGGTATAGGCTATGTGATGATATGAGATCATGGAACTATAAAAGATTGAAATTGGAATTTCATCAAAAGTATTACCCTATGCATCTTGTTCATCGTGATTGCAATTATATATATAATTTTTGGCCTCGCGAAGTAGAAAGCATCGCTCAAGCTTGGGGGAGGCTTAAATCAATGTTATATTCATGCCCCAATCATGAGCTCTCAAGAGAAGTAATTATGTAAAGTTTTTATGCTCGACTTTCTGATAACAATCGCACCATGCTCGATACTTCTTGTGCTGGCTCTTTTATGATGAAGACTATTGAGTTTAAATGGAATTTATTGGATATAATTAAACGCAACTCTAAAGATTGGGACCTCGACGAAGGTAAGGAGTCAGGTATGACACCTAAGTTTGATTGTGTTAAATCTTTTATGGATAGCGATATTTTCCGTAAGTTTAGCACTAAATATGGACTTGACTCTGAGATAGTATCCTCTTTTTGTGAAACTTTTTCTACTTATGTTGATCTCCCCAAGGAGAAGTGGTTTAAATATCATCCTCCCATAGAAGTAAAAGTAGCTGCACCAATTAAAGTTGAAGCAAAGACTGTCACTTATAATGATCCTATTGTTCCCACTTCTTATGTTGAGAAACCACCTTTCCCTGTTAGAATGAAGGATCATGCTAAAGCTTCAACTATTGTTCATAAAAGCAATATTAGAACTTATACACCTCCTGAGCAAGTCAAAGTAGAACCCAATATTGCTATTGTTAAAGATCTCTTGTCTGATAATATTGATGGGCATGTTATTCAATTCCATGGTGAAACTGCTAGAATTGCTAAACCTTGTGCTAGAGATAAACATAGACCTGTGGTAGGCGTGCCTGTTATTTCTGTTAAAATAGGAGATCATTGTTATCATGGCTTATGTGATATGGGTGCTAGTGCTAGTGTTATACCTATTACCTTGTATGAAGAAATCATGCATGATATTGCACCTGCTGAGTTAGAAGATATTGATGTTACAATTAAACTTGCCAATAGAGATACTATATCTGCAATGGGAATTGTTAGAGATGTTGAAGTCTTGTGTGGAAAAACCAAATATCCCGCTGATTTTCTTGTTCTTGGTTCTCCACAAGATAGCCTTTGTCCCATTATATTTGGTAGACCCTTCTTGAATACTGTTAATGCTAAGATAGATTGCGAAAAGAATGTTGTTACTGTTGGCTTGGATGATATGGTTCATGAGTTTAATTTCTCTAAATTTAGTAAACAACATCATGAGGAAGAATTTCCTAGTAAGGATGAAATTATCAGTCTTGCTTCTATTGCCGTACCTCCTAGTGATCCTTTAGAACACTATTTGCTAGACCATGAAAATGATATGTTCATGAATGAAAGATGGGAAATAGATGAAGTATTCTTTAAACAAGAACCTATTCTGCAACACAATTTGCCTGTTGAAATCCTAGGGGATCCTCCTCCACCCAAGGGTGATCCCGTGTTTGAGCTTAAACCATTGCCTAATAATCTTAAATATGCTTATCTTGATGAAAAGAAAATATATCCTGTCATTATTAGTGCTAACCTTTCAGAGCATGAAGAAGAAAGATTATTGAAAACTCTGAAGAAGCACCATGCCGCTATTGGATATACTCTGGATGATCTTAAGGGCATTAGTCCCACTCTATGTCAACATAAAATAAATTTGGAAGCGGATGCCAAACTAGTTCGTGATCCTCAACGACGTTTGAATCCTAAAATGAAAGAACTGGTAAGGAAAGAAATACTCAAGCTTCTGGAGGCAGGTATAATTTATCCCGTTGCTGATAGTCAGTGGGTAAGTCCTGTCCATTGTGTCCCTAAGAAGGGAGGTATTACTGTTGTCCCTAATGATAAAGATGAATTGATTCCGCAAAGAATTATCACAGGTTATAGGATGGTAATTGATTTACGCAAATTAAATAAGGCTACTAAGAAAGATCATTACCCCTTACCTTTTATTGATAAAATGCTAGAAAGGTTATGCAAACATACACATTATTGTTTTCTAGATGGTTATTCTGGTTTCTCTCAAATACCTGTGTCGGCTAGAGATCAATCAAAGACTACTTTTACATGCCCTTTTGGTACTTTTTCTTATAGATGTATGCCTTTTGGTTTATGTAATGCACCTGCAACCTTTCAAAGATGCATGCTGGCTATATTCTCTGACTTATGCGAAAAGATTTGTGAGGTTTTCATGGACGACTTTTCCGTCTATGGTTCCTCTTTTGATGATTGCTTGAGCAATCTTGCTCGATTTTTGCAGAGATGTGAAGAAACTAATCTTATCTTGAATTGGGAAAAGTGCCACTTTATGGTTAATGAAGGTATTGTCTTGGGGCATAAAGTTTTTGAAAGAGGTATTGAAGTTGATAAAGCCAAGGTTGATGCTATTGAAAAGATGCCATGTCCCAAGGACATCAAAGGTATAAGAAGCTTCCTTGGTCACGCCGGATTTTATAGGAGGTTCATTAAGGACTTCTGAAAAATTTCTCGGCCTCTGACTAATTTATTACAAAAAGATGTACCAATTGTCTTTGATGATGATTGTGTAGAAGCATTTGAAATAATAAAGAAAGCATTAGTCTCTGCACCTGTTGTTCAGCCACCTGATTGGAATTTACCCTTTGAAATTATGTGTGATGCTAGTGATTATGCTGTAGGTGTTCTTCTAGGGCAAAGAGTTGATAAGAAATTAAATGTTATCCATTATGCTAGTAAGACTCTAGACAATGCTCAAAGAAATTATGCTACTACCGAAAAGGAACTTTTAGCAGTTGTATTTGCTTGTGATAAATTCAGACCCTATATTGTTGATTCTAAAGTAACTATTCACACTGATCATGCTGCTATTAAATATCTTATGGAAAAGAAAGATGCAAAACCTAGACTCATTAGATGGGTTCTCTTGGTGCAAGAATTTGATTTGCATACTGTTGATAGAAAAGGAGCTGAGAACCCCGTTGCAGACAACTTATCTAGGTTAGAGAATGTTCTTGATGACCCATTACGTATTGATGATAGCTTTCCTGATGAACAATTAAATGTCATAAGCAGTTCTCGTAGCACGCCATGGTATGCTGATTATGCTAATTATATTGTTGCTAAATTTATACCACCTAGCTTCACATACCAGCAAAAGAAAAGGTTTTTCTATGATTTGCGACATTACTTTTGGGATGACCCACATCTTTATAAAGAAGGAGTAGATGGTGTTATTAGATGTTGTGTACCTGAGCATGAACATGAACATATCCTACGCAAGTGTCACTCTGAAGCTTATGGAGGACACCACGCTGGAGACAGAACTGCACACAAGGTATTGCAATCCAGTTTTTATTGGCCTACTCTCTTCAAGGATGCCCGTAAGTTTGTTTTGTCTTGCGATGAATGTCAAAGAATTGGTAATATTAGTAGACGTCAAGAAATGCCTATGAATTATTCACTTGTTATTGAACCGTTTGATGTTTGGGGCTTTGATTATATGGGACCTTTTCCTGCCTCTAATGGATATACACATATTTTAGTTGTTGTTGATTACGTTACTAAGTCGGTAGAAGTTATTCCAACTAGTAGTGTTGATCATAACACCTCTATTAAAATGCTTAAGGAAGTTATTTTTCCGAGGTTTGGAGTCCCTAGATATCTTATGACTGATGGTGGTTCACATTTTATTCATGGTGCTTTCCGTAAGATGCTTGCTAAATATGACGTTAATCATAGAATTGCATCTCCATATCACCCGCAGTCTAGTGATCAGGTAGAATTGAGCAATAGAGAGCTCAAATTAATTTTGCAAAAGACTGTTAATAGTTCAAGAAAGAATTGGTCCAAGAAATTGGGTGACGCATTATGGGCCTATAGAACTGCATATAAGAATCCTATGGGTATGTCTCCTTATAAAATGGTTTATGGAAAAGCATGTCACTTACCTCTCGAACTAGAACATAAGGCATATTGGGCTATTAAAGAGCTCAACTATGATTTCAAACTTGCCGGTGAGAAGAGGTTATTTGATATTATCTCACTTGATGAATGGAGAACCCAAGCTTATGAAAATGCCAAGTTGTTTAAAGAAAAAGTTAAAAGATGGCATGACAAAAGGATACAAAAGCGTGAGTTTAATGTAGGTGATTATGTATTGCTATACAACTCTTGTTTAAGATTTTTTGCAGGAAAACTTCTCTCTAAATGGGAAGGTCCCTACGTTATCGAGGAGGTCTATTGTTCTGGTGCCATAAAAATCACAACTTCGAAGGCACAAATCCGAAGGTGGTAAACGGTCAAAGGATCAAACACTATATCTCAGGTAATCCTATAAATGTTGAAACTAATATTATTGAAATCGTAGCCCCGGAGAAATACATAAGGGACACCTTTCAGACCGTTCTAGACTCCGAAAAGGAATAGGTATGTGGTACGGTAAGTAAACCGACTCCAAAACAATTTTTAAGGCAATATTTCTCCGTTTTGGAATATTTAGAAAAGTAGAAAAATAAGTGGCAGTCCGGGAAGGACACGAGGCCTCCACGAGGGTGGAGGGCGCGCCCTACCCCCCTGGGCGCGCCCCCTACCTCGTGAGCACCTCGTGTGCCCTCCGGACTCCGTTTTCTTGCACGATACATATTTTGGTTGGTAAAAATTCAGTATATATACTCCCAAAGATTTTGACTCCCGTATCACGCAAATATCCTCTGTTTTCATTTCGAGCTATTTTCGTTGCAGATTTAGAGCACCATGATTTCTCCCTCCTCCAACAACGAAGACAAGGATGCTTGGCTATTGAAGATAGAGTTGAAAAGAGAGGAACCAGAAGGAATCAACAAGGATGAAAGGATCAAGAAGGCCATGGAGGTTCAAGCTCCGGTGGTGAAAGAAGAAGACATCCCTCAACCTTTACCTAACCTTTTCACTCCAACAGAGATGGAAGCCTTCAAGATGATTGAGTTAGCCCGCATACAGAACAAGTATCTTACACATGGGAATATTTTGTTGAAGGATCATATTGCTGGGCTCAAGGGCATTATCCGCAAGTTGGAGGAACTTTTACGCTCAATGTGCGATTATCCACCGTCATCATCACCACCTCCATCACCTCCGAGGAAATAATCACATGGGTATGGGAACTCCCCTTGGCAATTGCCAAGCTTGGGGGAGGTGCCCTGGTATCGTATCACCATCACAACTCCTATCTTTACCGTTTTCTTAGTTCGATCCTTTTAGTAGTATCTTGATTTAGTAGAATAAAGTCATGGCATGATCTAGTTTAGAGTTTTGCTTTATGATCCTTCTTTGTAATTGAGTCCGTGAGCTATATAATAAAGATTAGTGTTGAGTCAAGGGCTTGATTATTTTTCCATGATCTTGGGTAGAAAGAAGAAAAAGAATAAAAAGAATCAAAGAGTTCATATTGATCTTATTGAAAGTAATGACTTCACATAGAAAGAGTATGATGATTAAAGGTTGTTGGGAGTTGGCAAATATAGCTTTGGTCATCGTTGCAATTAATAGGAAGTAATAAGGAAAGAGAGGTTTCACAGATAGATATATTATCATTGACATCTTTTATGATTGGGAGCACTCATTAAAATATGACATGCTAAAGAGTTGAGGTTGGACAAGGAAGACAACATAATGGGTTATGTTTTCTTACATCTGAGATAAAGTATGTTGTCATGGATCCTCTAACGTGTTGAGCTTTCCTTTCCCCCTCATGCTAGCCAAATTCTCAGCATCAAGTAGAAATACTACTTGTGCTTCCAAATACAATTAAACCAGTTTTGCCATGAGAGTCCACCATATCTACCTATGGATTGAGTAAGATCCTTCAAGTAAGTTGTCATCGGTGCAAGCAATAAAAATTGCTCTCTAAATATGCATGACTTATTAGTGTGTAGAAAATAAGCTTTGTATGAACTTGTTGTGGACGTAATAAAAGTGACGGACTGCATAATAAAGGTCCACATACAAGGGGCAATATAAAATGACGTTCTTTTGCATTAAGATTTTGTGCATCAACCCTAAACACGCGTGACAACCTCTGCTTCCCTCTGCGAAGGGAGTATCTTTTATTATTATCTTCTACCTTATGCAAGAGTCACGGTGATCTTCACCTTTCCTTTTTCATTTTATCCTTTGGCAAGCTCAGCATGTTGGAAAGAACATGATATATATATATATATATATATATATATATAATTGGATGTAGGGGAGCATGAATTATTATTGTTGACATTACCCTTGAGGTAAAAGGTTGTGGGGCAGAACTATAAGCCCCTATCTTTCTCTGTGTCCGATTAAAACTCCGTAACCACAAGTATTGCGTGAGTGTTAGCAATTATGAAGGACTAAGTGATAGTTGAGTATGTGGACTTGCTTTAAGCTCTAACATAGACTCTTTCCGATGTTATGATAAATTGCAATTGCTTCAATGACTGAGGTTATAATTTGTTGGGGCTCAATAAGGTTTCTGATTCATACTTTTGCATTGTGAAAAGATCATCACTTGAACATAAGTAATCATATGACAAAATCTATATATGTTGTTGTTATGGAAATAATCATGATGCCTTCATGTCCGTATTTTATTTTTTATCGACGCCTCTACCTCTAAACATGAGGACATATTTATTATTATCGGCTTTTCTCTTGAGGACAAGCGAGGTCTAAGCTTGGGGGAGTTGATACGTACATTTTGCTTCATGCTTTTATATCACTATTTATTGCATTATGGGCTGTTATTTCACGTTATGTCACAATACTTATGGCTATTCTCTCTTATTTTACAAGGTTTACATGAAGAGGGAGAATGCCGACAGCTGGAATTCTGGACTGGAAAAGGAGCAAATATTGAAGGCCTATTCTGCGCAACTCCAAAAGTCATGAAACTCCACGGAATATCTTAAAATAAATAAAGAAAAATAATCGCCAAAGATGAAGGCCAGGGGGCCCACACCTTGCTCACGAGGGTGCCCCCCCCTGGGGCGCGCCCCTACCTCGTGGGCCCCCTGGTGGCTCTCCGACGCCCATCTTCTCCTATATGAAGTCTTTCAATGAGAAAAAATAGAAGGCAACCTTTCGGGACGAGACTCCGCCACCACGAGGCGGAACCTTGGCGGAACCAATCTAGGGCTCCGGCAGAGCTGTTCTGCCGGGGACACTTCCCTCCGGGAGGGGGAAATCATCACCATCGTCATCACCAACGCTCCTCTCATCGGGAGAGGGCAATCTCCATCAACATCTTCACCAGCACCCAAGCACCGGTCCACCCACATATCAAATTATCAAAGTACCGAACGCGAATCATATGAGCGTGATGAAAACTAGCTTGACGATATTCCCATGTGTCTTCGGGAGCGCTTTTCCTATTATAAGAGTTTGTCCAGGCTTGTCCTTTGCTACAAAAAGGATTGGGCCATCTTGCTGCACTTTATTTACTTTTGTTACTTGTTGCTCGTTACAATTTATCTTATCACAAAACTATCTGTTACCACTTGTTTCAGTACTTGCAGAGAATACCTTGCTGAAAACCGCTTATCATTTCCTTCTGCTCCTTGTTGGGTTCGACACTCTTACTTATCGAAAGGACTATGATAGATCCCCTATACTTGTGGGTCATCATCTCCAAGTAAGGCATGTTGAAGAATGATAATATCAGGGACACTCAAATTCCCACTATTTCCACGACCAATCAAGCATCTATTAGCAAATATGGCGAAGTAGCGTAAAACAGGAAAGTGTATGCTAGAGACTTTTGCCTCGGAGCCCTTCTTTGGCTCCTCTACAGCTATAGTGTTAACAAAGCCACCCACATCTTCACAATGGGGTTCCTCTAATTCTCCCTCATAAGGTATCCTACACACCGCACAAAAATGACGTAAAGACATTTCTTTGAATTCATCATATAAATGAAATGATACTGCAGGCGGTGATTTCTTAGGATAATAATAAAAGTTTTGCACGAAAGTATTGGTAAGTAAGAGATACTGATCGATTCGGTTGTTGATGAAACCGGTGAGGCCTGCGGTCTCGATTAAAGCATAAAAGTCTTCATGAATTCCGGCTTCTTTCAATAAATCCTCACACGGCCACTCACAAGACCGTACTTCCGCTAAGCGGGGAAGATTATACTTGGCCTTTTCCTTCTCTTTTGCTTGTTTTTCCTCAGAGCTTTGGCTAGAAGAGCCTTTAAAGAGCCTCCTTAACATTTTCTGAAAATTTCAGAAATTTTAGTAACTTCAAAATAAAAGTGAATAAAACTAAACAAGATTGATAGCAACTACTCCTACAAGTGCCTAGAGCCTATATCATGCATTGGAATTACTTGGGACCTAAAAAATTTAACATGAAAGCTCAGGAATATGGTCACCTAAGCAGCAAAAATTTGCAATGAATAAAGCACTAGAACAAAAACTAATTGGACCAATGGAGGAGTCACATACCAAGCAACAATCTCCCAAAGCAGTTTTGCGAATGGAGCTTTGAGCTAAGAGATCAAAAATCGTAGCAAAACGAGCTAGAACTCGTGCTTGAGCTGGATGGGGATTTTTTTGGGTAGAAGATGAAGTGTGTGGGTGCTAGCATAAGTGGAGGGGAGCCACCAGGGGGCCACGAGATAGGGGGCGCACCCTACAGGTGGGGCGCCCTCCTCTCTCGTGGCCTGGTGCTTGCCCCTCCTGCAGTGTTTTCAGTGCCTAAAATCCTCAAATATTCCAGAAAAAATCATACTAAATTTGCAGGGCATTTGGAGCACTTTTATTTTTGGACTATTTTTAATGCACGGATAACTTAGAAAACAGATGGATAATACTATTTTTGCTTTATTCATTCTAAATAACAGAAAGTAAGAGGAGGGTACAGAAGGTTGTGCCTTCTAGTTTCATCCATCTCGTGATCATCAAAATGAATCAACTAACAAGGTTGATCAAGTCTTGTTAACAAACTCATTCCGAATAACACGGAACCGGAGAAATTTCGAATAACACTAAGTTACCTCATTGGGGATATGAAAATCCCCAACAATAAGAATATCACACTTTTTCTTGACAGTAGGGAGAGGAAATTCAAAACCTCCAAAAATGACAGTTGGAACTTTTTCAATAGAATTGATACTATGAACTTGAGATTGTTTCCTCGGAAAGTGTATCGTATGCTCATTGCCATTAACATGAAAAGTGACATTGCCTTTGTTGCAATCAATAACAGCCCCCGCAGTATTAAGAAAAGGTCTACCAAGGATAATAGACATACTATCGTCCTCGGGAATATCAAGAATAACAAAGTCTGTTAAGATAGTGACATTTGCAACCACAACAGGCACATCCTCACAAATATCGACAGGTATAGCAGTTGATTTATCGGCCATTGGCAAAGATATTTCAGTAGGTGTCAACTTATTCAATTCAAGTCTACGATATAAAGAGAGAGGCATAACACAAACACCAGCTCCAAGATCACATAAAGCAGTTCTAACATAATTTCTTTTAATAGAGCATGGTATATTTGGTACACCCGGATCTCCAAGTTTCTTTGGTATTCCACCCTTAAAAGTGTAATTAGCAAGCATGGTGGAAATTTCAGCTTCCGGTATCTTTCTTTTATTTGTGATGATATCCTTCATATACTTAGCATAAGGATTTACTTTAAGCATATCAGTTAAGCGCATACGTAAGAATATAGGTCTAATCATTTCAGCAAAGCGCTCAAAATCCTCATCATCATTTGACTTGGATGGTTTAGGAGGAAAGGGCATGGGTTTCTGAACCCATGGTTCTCTTTCTTTACCGTGCTTCCTAGCAACAAAATCTCTCTTATCATAACATTGATTCTTTGATTGTGGGTTATCAAGATCAACAGCAGGTTCAATCTCTACATCATTGTCTTTGCTAGGTTGAGCATCAACATGAACATTATCATTATCACTACCACTAGGTTCATGTTCATCACCTGATTGTGTTTCAGCATCAGAAATAGAAATATCATTGGGATTCTCACGTGTGTCTACAGTAGGTTCACTAGAAGCATGCAAAGTCCTATCATTTTTCTTCTTCTTCTTCTTAGAAGAACTAGGTGCCTCTAAATTATTTATCTGAGAATCTTGCTCGGTTCTCTTAGGGTGGCCTTCAGGATACAAAGGTTCCTGAGTCATTCTACCAGTTCTAGTAGCCACTCTAACGGCAAAGTCATTTTTATTATTTAATTCATCAAGCAAATCATTTTGAGCTTTAAGTACTTGCTCGGCTTGAATAGCAACCATAGAAGTATATTTGCTAACACGGTGAAGTTCATCTTTAACTCTAGCCAGATTATCACCTACGCGTCCTATCTCAAAAGCATTATTCTTTAACTCTCTACCAACATAAGCAATAAAACTTTCTTGTCTAGCCATAAAGTCGTCAAATTCATCTAAGCATGGGCTATGAAATTTAGTAGAGGGTATTTCAACTTTATCATATCTATAGAGAGAATTTACCTTTACTACCTGTGTCGGGTTATCAAGATAATGTGGTTCTTCAGGCGGTATATGAAGACCATGTATTTCTTCAATAGGAGGTAAATTCTTATCATCTTCAGCTTTAATACCTTTTTCTTTCATTGATTTCTTTGCCTCTTGCATATCTTCGGGACTGAGAAATAAAACACCTCTCTTCTTCGGAGTGGGTTTAGGAATAGGCTCAAGAGTTGGCTCAATTGGTTCAGGAATTACTTCAGGAACTGGCTCGGGAAGAGTCCAATTATTTTCATTAGTCAACATATTATTCAGTAATATTTCAGCTTCGTCGACTGTTCTTTCCCTGAAAACACAACCAGCACAACTATCCAAGTAGTCCTTGGAAGCATCGGTTAGTCCATTATAAAAGATATCAAGTATTTCATTTTTCTTAAGAGGATGATCAGGCAAAGCATTAAGTAACCGGAGAAGCCTCCCCCAAGCTTGTGGGAGACTCTCTTCTTTGATTTGCACAAAATTATATATTTCCCGCAAGGCAGATTGTTTCTTATGAGCAGGGAAATATTTAGCAGAGAAGTAATAAATCATATCCTGGGGACTACGCACACAACCAGGAGCAAGAGAATTATACGCACACTACGGAAATATCTTAAGGATATATAAATAGCGAGACTCCTCATCATTAGTAAACAGGGTGGGTATATCATTCAACTTGGTAAGATGTGCCACAACAGTTTCAGATTCAAGGCCATAAAATGGATCAGATTCAACTAAAGTAATAATATCAGGATGAACAAAGAATTCATAATCCTTATCAGTAACACAGATAGGTGAAGTAGCAAAAGCAGGAACGGGTTTCATTCTAGCATTAAGAGACTGCTGCTTCCATTTAGCTAATAATTTCTTAAGATCATTTCTATCATTGCAAGCAAGGATTTCCATAGCAGCTGCTTCATTCATAACATAACCCTTAGGAACAACAGGTAATACATAATCATTGGGGGAACCTTCATCATCACTATCATCAATAATAGGTTCTTCAATATTTTCATTCCCCCTAACTCTAGCAAGTTGTTCATCTAGAAATTCACCTAATGGCAAAGTAGTATCACGCACAGAAGTAGTTTCATCGTGCATAGCAGAAGTGGCATCATCTATAACATGTGACATATCAGAATTCATAGCAGTAGTAGGTTTAGGTGTCGCAAGCCTACTAATAACGGAAGGAGAATCTAGTGCAGAGCTAGATGGCAGTTCCTTACCTCCCCTTGTAGTTGAGGGCAAAATCTTGGTTTTAGCGTCTTTCAAGTTCTTCATAGTGATCAACAGATATAAATCCCAAGTGACTCAGAGAATAGAGCTATGCTCCCCGGCAACGGCGCTAGAAATTAGTCTTGATAACCCACAAGTATAGGGGATCGCAACAGCTTTTGAGGGTAGAGTATTCAACCCAAATTTATTGATTCGACACAAGGGGAGCCAAAGAATATTCTTGAGTATTAGCAGTTGAGTTGTCAATTCAACCACACCTGGATAACTTAGTATCTGCAGCAAAGTATTTAGTAGCAAAAGTGGTATGATAATAAAGGTAACGGTAGCAAAAGTAAAGATAAATGTTTTTGGGTTTTTGTAGTAGTTGTAACAGTAGCAACGGAAAAGTAAATAAGCGAAGAAAAATATATGAAAAGCTCATAGGCAATGGATCAGTGATGGATAATTATGCCGGATGTGATTCCTCATGCAATAGTTATAACATAGGGCGATATAGAACTATCTCCAATTCATCAATGTAATGTAGGCATGTATTCCGTAAATAGTCATACGTGCTTATGGAAAAGAACTTGCATGACATCTTTTGTCCTACCCTCCCATGGCAGCGGGGTCCTTACGGAAACTAAGGGATATTAAGGCCTCCTTTTAATAGAGAACTAGAACAAAGCATTAGCACATAGTGAATGCATGAACTCCTCAAACTACGGTCATCACCGAGAAGTATCCCGATTATTGTCACTTCGGGGTTGTCGGATCATAACACATAATAGGTGACTATATACTTGCAAGATAGGATCAAGAACACACATATATTCATGAAAACATAATAGGTTCAGATCTGAAATCATGGCAGTCGGGCCCTAGTGATAAGCATTAAGCATAGCAAAGTCATAGCAACATCAAGCTCAGAACATAGTGGATACTAGGGATCAAACCCTAACAAAACTAACTTGATTACATGGTAAATCTCATGCAACCATCACCGTCCAGCAAGCCTACGATGGAATTACTCACGCACGGCGGTGAGCATCATGAAATTGGTGATGGAGGATGGTTGATGATGACGACGGCCACGAATCCCCCTCTCTGTAGCCCCGAATGGACTCCAGATCAGCCCTCCTGGCAGAGATTAGGGCTTGGCGGCGGATCCATGTCGTAAAACGCTATGAAACTTTTTCTCTGATTTTTTCCTCCCCGAACGTGAATATATGGAGTTGGAGTTGAGGTTGGTGGATGTCCAGGGGGCCCACAAGATAGGAGGCCGCGCCCTGGGGGCACCCCCTGTCTCATGGACAGGCTGTGGGCCCCCTGGCATTAATTATTTTGCCAAAAATTCTTATTAATTCCAAAAAGTGTCTCCGTGGATTTCCAGGACATTCCGAGAACTTTTCTTTTCTACACATAAAACAACATCATGGTAGTTCTGCTGAAAACAGCGTCAGTCCGGGTTAGTTTCATTCAAATCATGCAAGTTAGAGTCCAAAACAAGGGCAAAAGTGTTTGCAAAAGTATATACGTTGGAGACGTATCAATCATCCATGAATACCTCACAAATCTTTTCACAAAAATCAGAGAACATAGCCATCATGCATCTTTGAAAGGTAGCAGGTGCATTACATAAACCAAAAGGCATACATCTATAAGCAAAAGTACCAAAAGGGAAAGTAAAAGTAGTTTTTGATTTATCCTTCGCTGACACAGTATTTGAGAGAAGCCAGAATAACCATCTAGAAAGCAGAAATTTGTGTGTTTGTTTAGTCTTTCTAGCATTTGATCAATAAAAGGTAAAGGGTAATGATCTTTCTTAGTAGCTTTCTTTAACTTACGGAAATCAATTACCATCCCATAACCTATAATAATTCTTTGCGGGATCAATTCATCTTTATCATTAGGAACAGCGGTAATACCTCCCTTTTTAGGAACACAATGGACAGGGCTTACCGATTCACTATTAGCAACGGGATAAATAATACCTGCCTCAAGGAGCTTTAATATCTCCTTTCTTACCACTTCTTTCATCTTGGGATTTAGTCTTCGTTGAGGATCTCTAACTGGTTTGGCATCTTTCTCCACTATAATTTTGTGTTGGCATAATGTGGGACTAATGCCCTTAAGATCATCCAGAGTATATCCAATAGCTGCTCGGTGCTTCTTCAGAGTTTTCAATGATCTTTCTTCTTCTTGCTCTGAAAGGTTAGCACTAATAATAATAGGATATATTTTCTTTTCATCAAGATAAGCATACTTAAGATTATCAGGTAAAGGTTTGAGTTCAAACACGGGATCACCCTTGGGTGGAGGGGGATCCCCAAGAATTTCAACCGGAAGGTTATGTTTCAGCATAGGTTCCTGTTTGAGGAACACTTCATCTATTTCCCTTCTTTCCTTCATAAACATATTGTTTTCATGGTCTAGCAAGTATTGTTCTAACGGATCAGTAGGAGGCATAGCAATGGAAGCAAGACCAATAATCTCATCCTTACTAGGTCGTTCCCTATCACGAGGTTGTCTATGAAACTTAGCAAAATTAAACTCATTAGACATACCATCTATGCCAACGGTGACAATATCTTTTTCACAACCAATCTTAGCACTAGCTGTATTCAAGAAGGGTCTACCAAAAATAATGGGACCGAAATCATCTTGTGGGGAGCCAAGAACAAGAAAATCAGCAGGGTATTTAACCTTCCCACACAAAACTTCAACATCTCTAACAATCCCAAAGGGTTTAATGGTATCCCTATTAGCAAGCTTAATAGTAACATCAATGTCTTCTAATTCAATGGGTGCAATATCATGCATAATTTCTTGATATAAGGTATAAGGTATTGCACTAGCACTAGCACCCATATCACATAAGCCATGGTAACAATGATCTCCTATCTACTATATCTAAATAGGAGCTCCCCACTACATGATTTCTCTCAACATGCAAGGCATCCACATCAGCAGCGCCATGTCATCGCTAATCAACCCGCTCCCGCCCGCGTTTTTCCATTGCGATCACCTGGTTTTCTCGGCAGGCCAAGCAGTTCCCTCGCTGCAAAGCACTGTTGGTTGACTGAACAAAAAAACAAGTACCCCTCGCTGTGTTTCCTCACTTTTTGCATTGTGGGTATCCAAGCCCAATAGGAAGAGGTCATCTAGCCCATGTATTACAGGCCTACGGCTGGGTTCGTTCCTCCTCGGTGCTTCTATCCTGTCCACAGGATGACGCCCAGCCTTCCTCTTCCATGCGCAGCCGCCGCTGCCCTCTCTTCCTCGCGCAGCCGCCGCTCTCTCTTCCTCGCCCCATGAAACCGCAGCTACAAATCCAAGAAACGACACCATTTATCTCCTCTCATTACCCCACCCATAATTATCTTGGAAGTGCGGAAGAAAGTGCAGATTTACTTGACAAGTGGTCGCCTTCATCTTTAAAAGGATGATGTACTATCGTCATCGTCGATCTACTCGCGTCCTACTCACACAACAGGCTTCCACTCTGGTAGGTGACGCTTCCTGTTTTCTTCCTCCCCCCTCCCTGAGCTCCCTCCACACACACACACACAAATTTCTCTCTCACTGAATTACTATTTGAATTAATCTTTTGGGTATGTCAGATTGAGCTCCAGATTCGAAGTTGCTCGGTGTTACAGGTCTCTTACTACTCCATCGGTACGCTGTCTCTCCTCTCTTATATGAGTTCATTTCTTGATGAACCTCAGTTAGTCATACACTTATTTGTTGGCTGTGGTACAATTAGTCATATAAAATGTCATAATTTTCATTTACTTTGATGACAAGAATTGTGCGTTATTTACCTACTATCCAAGTGTTCGTTCGAGTTCCTTACAGAATGGAGTGTAGAGAGCAAATAAATACTTGGTAGAAAGTAAGCAAGGAAACTTCAAAAGAATTTCGGCATTCCCATGGTCGAAACACAACCGAAGATTATGCCCTTCAGATAAAATAATATTATGCCTTTCAAGTGCTACTTCTCTAGGTTAATGTTATATATATTCCAACACTTGGTACGTTGGTACGTCAGTATTCTGCACTACTAGGAATAGAGGTTTACTGATGGTACTGTATGTGCAAATATCCTTTCAAGTACGTGACAAAATGATTTTATTGTACCAGATTGAAAATGGATTCCAATGTTGGTTCATTTGATTCATTGCGTGAAATAATCAATGTAATAGATAAGCATCAAGACTTTCGTTATGTTACACCAAATGAGGTTCTTTGGCGCTTATCAAAGTATGATATTCACTATACTTACCTGTCCTTACAAATATTCCATGTTATACTTGATGGAATGAAGATTGATTCGATGTACAGGTTCCCCATAAGGTATGTCCCAAAGAAAAGCTTCTCGGTCAACAAAGCACAAATATTGCCCTCGACAAAGGTTAGACAAATTCTATTCATTGACCGATTATATTTCTTCCTAATATCAACCTTATTTCCTACAAAAGACTAACATGAACCATGAAATATTTCCAGCCATCTTCGAGCAAAGAACTGGTGACCCAACCATCTTCAGCGATAAGTATTGAGAGGTTTGCCATCAGCCACAAAATAGAAGTCACAAGATATATATTACAGTCCGATTATCCAAACAATACATAACTCAAACAATACTACACCTACCTCTTACCAAGGCGCAACTATTCGCACCGAGAATAACCAAAAAAGTAACAATTTTAGAACTCTCTATAAATCAACCGGTTCAGATTCAACATCACATTTAAATGTTGATTTGTGTTTACAGGTATCCTTTAGCTAAAGGGATCATCGAATTTACATAAGATGAAACCACAAACAAGGAGAGGTAAGAACATATAACAATATTTCTTTCTGCCATGGAATTTCACACGAACGCGATATTGACATGCCATAGTAGAAAAGTATATTGAGGCTACAGAACTTCATCTTCAGGTTGTTAAAAAGCATAAGCAATAGTACATGACATCTTATATCACATTCCAAATATAAGATCCACCGTTCTTACTTTTGTCATCAAACAACATTGCAGACAACATTGTGACAGTGAACAACTAAGAAGGATGAGATGATAACAACAATAAAAACAAGGTACTATCTGTTTCTCGTCCAAACAAAATTATCAAAACAATGAGGATAACCATATCCACAGAGCTATTTTTTTTAATAGCATGCAGGACATCGCAAGCACACATGCAAGCATCAGCAAACTACACTGCCTTCTTTTTAAATTACTTGTATGTTTCTTAAATTTTAATCTAGTCAATTTCTCATTACAACTACTTCTTGATGATACTATGCATGCACTGATATATGGATTCATCTTTTGCAACTGGACATGGGTTGAACTACATTGCCTTTTATTTAAATTATTTATATTGTAGTTTTAAGTGTAATACAGTAAAACTCTTATTAGTGATTACTGTAGTGAGATATGCATTATCTTATGCAACTATCAAGTCTGAATGTGGAGTATATGGGATGCTATGCACTTTATTGAGATGATTATGTATATTTTACTATAATTGTTGCCGATATATAATATTTTCATGTCGCATATGCAAATGGTTAAATAATAAGGATAGGTCATGTCAAATTCCGTGAAATTGCTTCCGAAATCTTGAGTACATCTATATGTACAAACCTGACAAAATGTTACATCAACTAGCAAGTAAACTAAATCATACTACAGATGCACTTTGCCTGTACTATACCCAACAACCACATCACCTAACCAAGCATGGAGGAAGTAACCACCAAGCTCTAGGGCAAGCAAGCCAGCTAAATTTATCATTGCATCAACTCTTACCCACAAATTCCCGCAGCAACGCGCGGGGTACCATCTAGTTTTAGCTGAAATGACAGGCATGCCTACGACAGGTCTATGTATCTTAGTATCTGGTCTAGCAATATTAGCAGTCTCACCACAGAAATAAATAACATGCCCATCTAAATCATCATCCATGAGATCTTTAACCATAGCAATACTAGGTTCAACATTGATTAGCTCAGGAGGTGTATAAGTCCTAGTATTACTCTTACGAACAACAGTCAAAGCTTTAGCATGATCCTTTATCCTAACAGGAAAGGGAGGTTTCTCAACATAAGTAGTAGGAACAATAGGATCACTATAGGTGATAGTCTTTTCTTCAACTGTAATAGGTGCAACTACTTTAACTTCAACAGGCGGATTATATTTAAACCAGTTCTCTTTAGGGAGATCAACGTGAGTAGCAAAAGATTCACAGAAAGAAGCTACTATCTCAGAGTCAAGTCCATACTTAGCGCTAAATCCATGAAAAGCATCGGTATCCATAAAATATTTAACACAATCGAACTTAGGTGTCATACCTGACTCCTTACCATCATCGGAACCCCAATATTCAGAGTTGTGTTTAATTCTTTCCAATAAATCCCATTTGAAATCAATAGTATTCAGCATATAAGAACCAGCACAGGAAGTATCGAGCAGGTTGCGATTATCAAGAGAAAGCCGAGCAATTTTTTTTGAATATTCATTTCCCAGGAGAGCTCATGATTGGGGCCTGAATATAACATTGACATAAGCCTCCCCCAAGCTTGAGCGATGCTTTCTCCTTCGCGAGGCCAGAAATTATATATGTAATTACGATCACCATGAACAAGATGCATAGGATAGAACTTCTGGTGAAATTCCAACTTCAATCGCTTATAATTCCAAGATATCATATGATCACATAGCCTATACCATGTCAATGCATCTCCCTTAAAAGATAAAGGGAAGACCTTCCTTTTGACAACATCATCAGGAATACCTGCAAGCTTAAATAATCCACAAACTTCATCCACAAAGATAAGGTGTAAATCGGGATGCAATGTTCCATCTCCTGCAAATGGATTAGCATGCAGTTTCTCTATCATACCCGAAGGAATCTCAAAGTAAATATTTTCATAAAGTTCAGTAGGTTGAGGAGCAACTCTTTGCTCTTCTAGTCGGGGTGAAGATACCCCGAACAAGCCCCTCAAAGGATTAGTTTCCATAGTGACAAGTAACAGAAAATTTTAGCACACTATATAAATGTTTCCTTACCAAGTTCCACTCACCAAAAGCGCTACACTAACGGCGCCAGAAAAGAGTCTTGATGACCCACAAGTGTAGGGGATCAATCGTAGTCCTTTCGATAAGTAAGATTGTCGAACCCAACGAGGAGCAGAAGGAAATGATAAGCGGTTTTCGGTAAGGTTTTCTCTGCAAGCACTGAAATTGTAGGTGATAGATAGTTTTGTGATAAGATAAATAGTAATGAGTAACAAGTAAATAAAGTAAGTAAAGTGTAGCAAGGTGGCCCAATCCTTTATGTAGCAAAGGATAAGCCTGGACAATTTCTAATAATGAGAAAGGAGCTCCGAGGACACATGGGAATTATCGTCAAGCTAGTTTTCGTCACGTTCGTATGGTTCGCGTTTGGTACTTTGATAATTTGATATGTGGGTGGACCTGTGCTTGGGTACTGCCCTTACTTGGACAAGCATCCCACTTATGATTAACCCCTATTGCAAGCGTCCGCGACTACAAAAGAAGTATTAAGGTAAACCTAACCACAACATTAAACATATGGATCTTAATCAGCCCCTAACGAAGCAATGCATAAACTAGGGTTTAAGCTTCTGTCACTCTAGCAACCCATCATCTACTTATTACTTCCCTATGCCTTCATCTAGGCCCAAATAATGGTGAAGTGTCATGTAGTCGACGTTCACATAACACCACTAGAGGAAAAGACAACATACATCTCATCAAAATATCGAACAAATACCAAATTCACATGACTACTAATAGCAAGACTTCACCCATGTCCTCAGGAACAAACGTAACTACTCACAAAGTATATTCATGTAAATAATTAGAGGAGTAATAATATGCATAAAGGATCTGAACATATAATCTTCCATCAAGTAAACCAATTAGCATGAACTACAAGGAGTAATCAACACTGCTAGCAACCCACACCGGGGGCCCACCAGGGGGTCCAGGAGACAGGGGGCGTGCCCTCCACTCTCCTGGACAGGGTGGGGGCCCCTTGGTGTATTTCTTTCGCCCAATAATTCTTATTAATTCCAAAAAGATGTTTCGTGGAGTTTCGGGATTTTTGGAGCAGTGCAGAATAGGTTTCCAATGTTTGCTCCTTTTCCAGCCAGAATTCCAGCTGCCGGCATTCCCCCTCTTCATGGTAAACCTTGTAAAATAAGAGAGAATAGCCATAAGTATTGATATATAATGTGTAATAACAGTCCATAATGCAATAAATATTGATATAAAAGCATGATGCAAAATGGACGTATCAACTTCCCCAAGCTTAGACCTCGCTTGTCCTCAAGCGGAAGCCGAAATCGAAAAATATGTCCACAAGTTTAGAGATAGAGGTGTCGATAAAAATAAAATACGGACATGAGGGCATGATCATTCTTATAACAGCAACATATATAGATTTTATCATATGATTTCCTATGCTCAAGTGACAATCAATTCACAATGTCAAGTATGGTTCAAAAACTTCATTGAGAACTAACAAACTATAATCTCAGTCATTGAAGCAATTGCAATTTATCATAACGTCAAAAACAGTCAAAATAGAGCTTTTCAGCAAAATTCACATACTCAACTATCTTGTAATCTTCTACAATTGCTAACACTCACGAAATACTTGTGGTTATGGAGTTTCAACCGGACACTGAGAAAGATAGGGGCTTGTTGTGTTGCCTCCCAACGTATTCACCTTTAGCTGATGTCAACAATAATAGCCCATGCTAACTAACATCCAATTGGATATATATATATATATATATATATATATATCATGATCTTTCAAACACGAGGAGCTTGCCAAAGGATAAAATGAAAAAGGGACAGGCGAGGATCACCTTGACTCAAGCATAAAGTAAAAACTTAAAGTAAAAGATAGGCCCTTCGCAGAGGGAAGAAGAGGTTGTCATGTGCATTTAGGGTTGATGCACAAAATCTTAATGCAAAAGAATGTCTCTTTATAGTGCCCCTTGTGTGTGGACCTTTATTATGTAGTCCGTCGCTTTTATTACTTCCACAACAAGATCGTACAAAGCTTACTTTCTCTGCACTAATAAGTCATACATATTAAGATAGCAATTTTTATTGCTTGCAACATGACAACTTACTTGAAGGATCTTACTCAATCCATAGGTAGGTATGGTGGACTCTCATGGCAAAACTGGGTTTAAGGATATTTGGAAGCACAAGTAGTATCTCTACTTGGTGCAAGGAATTTGGCTAGCATGAGGGGGAAAGGCAAGCTCAACATGTTTGGAAGGTCAATGACAATATACTTTAACTGAGATGTGCGAAAACATAAACCATTACGTTGTCTTCCTTGTCCAACGTCAACTCTTTTAGCATGTCATACCTAATGAGTGCTCCCAATTATAAAAGGTGTCCAAGATAATATATTTATATGTGAACCCCTCTTTCCTTATCACTTCCTATCAATTGCAACGATGACAAAGACTACGTTTATCAACTCTCAACAACTTTTATGCCTCATACTTTCTATATGTGAAGTCATCACTATCCATAAGATCAATATGAACTCTTTTCTTTTTCTATTCTACTTTCTCAAGATCATGGCAACATAGCAAAGCCCTTGACTCAACACTAATCTTTATTATAGATAGCTCATGGACTCGATTGCAAAAAGTGATCACAAAGCAAAACTCAAAACTACTTGATATCAAAACTTCAATCTACTAGATCAAGATACTACTAATAGGATCGAACTAAATAAAACGGTAAAGATAGGAGTGTGATGGTGATACGATACCGGGGCACCTCCCCCAAGCTTGGCAGTTGCCAAGGGGAGTGCCCATACCCATGTGATTATGTCCTCGGAGGTGATGGAGGAGGTGATGATGACGGTGGATAATCGCACATTGAGCGTAAAAGCTCCTCCAACTTGCGGATAATGCCCTTGAGTCTGGTGATATGATCCTTCAACAGAATATTCTCCTGCGTGAGATACTTGTTCTATATGCAGGCTAACTCAATCATCTTGAAAGCTTTAATCTCTGTTGGAGTAAAGAGGTTAGGTAAAGGTTGAGGGATATCTTCTTCTTTCACTGCCGGAGCTTGAACCTCCATGGCCTTCTTGATCCCTTCATCCTTGTTGATCTCTTCCGATTCTTATCTTTTCAGCTCTATCTTCAGTAGCCAAGCATCCTTGTCTTCGTTGTTGGAGGAGGGTGACATCATAATGCTCTAGATCTGAAACAAAAACAGCTCGAAACGAAAACAGAGGATATTTGCGTGATACGCTGGTCAAAACCTTCGGGAGTATATATAATAAATTTTTACCGACCAAAATACGTAACGTGCAAGAAGACGGAGTCCGGGAGGCACACGAGGAGCCCACGAGATAGGGGGGCGCCCAGTAGGAGGGGGCGCGCCCTCAATTCTCGTGGGGGCCTCGTGTCCCTTTTGGACTACTTCTTCCTTCCTAAAATTCTTAAATATTCCAAAACTGATAAAAATTGCCATTGGAGTCATTTTGGAGTCGGTTTACTTACCGTACCACATACCTATTCCTTTTCAGAGTCTGGAACGTTCTGGAAAGTGTCCCTTATGTATTCCTCAGGGGTTACGGTTTCAATAATATTAGTTTCAACATTGATAGGATTACCTGAAATATAATGTTTAATTCTTTGACCGTTAGCACCCTTGGACTTGTGCCTTCGAAGTTGTTAATTTTTATGGCGCCAGAACGATAGACCTCCTCGATAACGTACGGACCTTCTCATTTTGAGAGAAGTTTTCCTACAGAAAATCTTAAACGAGAGTTGAATAATAATACATAGTCTCCTACATTAAACTCATGCTTTTGTATCCTCTTATCATGCCAGCGTTTGACTTTTTCTTTGAATAGCTTGGCATTCTCATATGCTTGGGTTCTCCATTCATCAAGTGAGATAATATCAAACAACCTCTTCTCACCGGCAAGTTTGAAATCATAGTTGAGCTCTTTAATAGCCCAATATGCTTTATGTTCAAGTTCTAGAGGTAAATGACACGATTTTCCACAAACCATCTTATAAGGAGACATACCCATAGGATTTTTGTATGCAGTTCTATAGGCCCATAATGCATC